>NC_050592.1:162500-237500 GCF_013368585.1 Megalops cyprinoides
GGGGTGCTGGGGGTCTCCATGATGATCAGGGGGCCTGCTGACCTCTCTCCTCTCTCTTTCTCCTGCCTCTCTCTCTCATCTTTCTCCTCTCTCACCTCTCTCCTTTCTCCTCTCTCTCTCCTCTCTCACCTCTCTCCTTACTCCTCTCTCTCTCTCCTCTCTCACCTATCTCCTTACTCCTCTCTCTCTCTCACCTCTCTCCTTTTTCCTCTCTCTCTCTCACCTCTCTCCTTACTCCTCTCTCTCTCTCACCTCTCTCCTTACTCCTCTCTCTCTCCCTCTCACATCTCTCCTTTCTCCTCTCTCTCTCTCCTCTCTCCTCTCTCCTTTCTCCTCTCTCTCTCTCACCTCTCTCCTTACTCCTCTCTCTCTCCCTCTCACCTCTCTCCTTACTCCTCTCTCTCTCCCTCTCACCTCTCTCCTTACTCCTCTCTCCCTCTCTCCTCTCTCCTTACTCCTCTCTCTCCCTCTCACCTCTCTCCTTACTCCTCTCTCCCTCTCTCCTCTCTCCTTACTCCTCTCTCTCCCTCTCTCACCTCTCTCCTTACTCCTCTCTCTCTCCTCTCTCCCTCTCTCCTCTCTCACCTCTCTCCTTACTCCTCTCTCTCTCCTCTCTCACCTCTCTCCTTACTCCTCTCTCTCTCCTCTCTCACCTCTCTCCTTACTCCTCTCTCTCTCCCTCTCTCCTCTCTCCTTACTCCTCTCTCTCTCCCTCTCTCCTCTCTCCTGCAGCAAGCTGACAGGCATGGCCTTCCGAGTGCCCGTCGCTGACGTGTCAGTGGTGGACCTCACCTGCCGCCTCTCCCGCCCTGCCAGCTACGGAGAGATCAAGGAGGCTGTAAAGAAGGCTGCCCATGGGCCCATGAAAGGCATTCTGGGATACACGGAAGACTCTGTGAGTGGAGGAGGGTGGGGAGGGAGGGGTGTTGCAGGGGCACAGTATGGTGTAGCTGCATGTATGTCCTGCTGCACAGGGAAGAAGCTTGGGTCCCTGTGCAGCATTCCACAGTAATGAAATCTCCAAGGGGAGCTATGACATTCAGGTTTCCCACTTGGAACAAATCCTACCCAGCATTTCTGTCGATGCCAGAGCTGAAAGACCTGGTCACAGCCCCTGGTCCCCATTTACACAATAGCATTCCATGGGTTTGGTATGAGCTTTGAGTAATAAAATGCTGAAATCATCTGTTTATAACCGCTCTAAGAACAGGAAGTGATGTCACAGTGCATGTGTCTGTGTTCTGCAGGTTGTCTCCTCCGACTTCATTGGCGACGCCCACTCCTCCATCTTCGATGCTGGTGCAGGCATCTCCCTCAATGACAACTTCGTCAAACTCATTTCCTGGTAAGCTTGTCCGGTTTACAATCCTGTTTACAAGAACACAAGAACATCTGTAGACTTGCACTGGTGCTGGACATTAAAAAGGCTTCCAGTGTGAATGAATTTATTAAGCACCTGTTGTAATACTCTGAAGAGAAAGCTACTCTTCATAGTTACATCAGGAAAGTTTTGACTAGATGGTTACATCACTACATCTCACACACAGCTGTATATACACAAGGTACGTCAGAGTTAGAAGAATCACTCAGCTCAACAGTGGCAGTCTAAATCTCCTCCTCTGGTCTTGTCTTCTTTTTATTGGTCGTGTGTGAATCTCTGCTTTCCTCTGCTTTCCTCTGCAGGTATGACAACGAGTATGGCTACAGCAACCGTGTGGCTGACCTGCTCCTGTACATGCATTCCAAGGAGTAAAACTCCTGCTCTCGTCCCAAAAACACAGCAGCTCAGAGAGACCCCCGTCCCTCTACACACTCCCACATTCTTCATAGCCAAGTCACTCCTTAGCACCCCCTCTACAAGACCAGCTAGTGTCTGTAGTAGTCTGTGTGTACGAGTGTTTGTTTTTCCTTTATGAAAGCCCGAACTGGAGGCGATTTTTGGCTTGACAGTATTTGTCTGCGTCGCCCCAAAGCATTGTCGTAGATGTTTCCATATTGGGTGTAACTATGTTATATTGGTGTTAAAGAATTACTTAAAAGTAAGGGAGAAAAACACGCAAGTGTAACTGAGCTTAAAAAGTTAATGAATTAAAGTCTTAACACACAAATGGTGTTTTGTTTGCTTGAATCTGAATGGGTTGAATTTTTGTAATTGTATTTATTTTTACGCTCATTCTAAAAAAACTGGGTGCAGTTGGTTGATTGGTTGACTGGTTGATTCTCCACAGCTGCTGTGAATAGACTATATGTACACTCAGGTGAGTGGTCAATAGGCAAAGAATGTAACATCTGAAATGAAATAATGACAAACCAAGTCACAGAATAACCACATGTTGCTTATAACAAAATGTTTTCCTACATGTTTACATATCCATTAAAAATTTAGAATGATTGCTGTAGTCAAGTAGTAGTGACCTTTGCCCCTGAGAAGTATGAATATAACACCAGACAAATGTGGTGCTATACCACATCTGTATTCCAAAGGGTTAAATCACTCGATTCGCTCGATTTCACTCGATTCCTGCAACCTGGAAGTGGATCGTTGGCCTCCTTAAGGACGGGTCCCCTTCCACAGGAGGTGTGGGTGGAGAGGGACGTGTGCTGGACTGTGGAGGACACATGGATGTGCATCATGTGGAGGGAGTGTGCAAGAAGCACACGTCGCCTCACCTCACACGTCACACATTCCTTGCAGTCTGCAAAAACGTCTCCAACATGCTATAAGCAGCCAGCGGGATACTGCAACAATTCTCAACGCAAACTTCTCTGACAACTGCACACATCTTACAGATTTTTTGTTCTGAATAGTTCATAAAGAGGTGATGTAATATTTTACATTTTCCTTAAAAACTGTATAAACTGGATTTCATAGAAGAATTTCATTTTAAGGACGAACAATTTTTCCAGCAAAATAGGCAAATTAACCCATTCTGTACTCCCCATGCTAAAACATCCTGAACAGGGCGGAGTCCTGCTAAAATTGCATAAGGAATTAAAAAAGTTAAGCAAGGTTCGCTTCCCTCATTGTGTTAAGCACCTCCTCCTTCACTCTGCATCTCTTCCTCATCTACCCTTTGCACGTCACAGAGGAATCCAGGAAGCAACGCAAGGAATCATTTCTCATGGAATATACCACAAGACTCCATTACTGAAAGGAAGACTGGCAAGTAAAGATTAGGCTCTCCTTCAAAATGGCGGAGGAATGAAAAGTGACATCTAGTGGCTACTAATGGCATCTCCTCAGAGGCCCTTTGAAAAAGGATTGAAGATAGGCAGCCTCAGAAGCTTATATTAATACACACATTATTAATAGATATTCTTAGCTGCCTTATCATTTCTCATTGCTTTTGATTTAAAGGTGTGCCAGTGCTCTTTCCTGAAATAGGATCACTGATTGACTGGTCTGAATGTGACTACTGAATGCAAAATAGGTGCTACATAACAGCTAGTGTCTAAGTGCAATAGTAATAATCATCATACTAAAGCATACTAAGAAAAGATTTAAGTACCATAACAACTAGGGAGGGATGGGGGTCATGACATTTTGGGTCACTGTCCATCCCTACACAGTAGTACCAGAGGCATTCTGTGACAGGATCTCTGTGAGGAAATTCCCTGCTATGTTTGCTTTGGTTGCTGGTCCCCGGCTGCCACCTGTTGCCCACAGACAAAGTTCTGATTTCTGTGTAATCTAGACTGTCGTAGCTAGATAAATTTCCAGCCAGCGTACCATAATATCTGGTGCTAATACTCCTCTGTAAGTAGCAAGCTTGTCCAACTAATCACCGCCCACTCACCTGCTAGAGAACTGGAACATGCTCAGCATGGTGGCGGATGGTGAGTTGGGGGGGGGGGGGGGGGGGGCAGTATGGGACACAGCCAAGCAGGGCGAGTTTTCAGTGTGCAGCATCCTCCAGCACCCAGACCGATCAGAGCTGCAGGGTACTATGACTGCAAGCAGTTTTAGGTATTAAGGTTGAATTTATGTGTGTCTGTCTGCGAAAATGGGCGGTACAAGGCACCCTTAAAAGCCACACCCCCATCCAATATCGTGGCTGATATTTACTCAGTGGAATGCATTACAGACACTTGCACTCTTTACTGCAGAATCCAACCACAAGTCTCGCAGCTTTAACAATGACACATGAACAGACACTTCTAAGAGCTTAAATCAGTTCTGTAACTGAGATCTGCCTTTTCAGTGTGTCTGCATGAATAGTAGAAGTGTGGTGTTTAAAAAGTGTTTAAGCATGGTGGATTTTATGATGGAGTCTGTGTGCTGTAGCGTACCACACAGAAACTGGTTGAAGCACCCAGACACTTCATACTGACTGTGAAATTTTGCGGTCTATCATCAGGACCAGTCAGTGGATTGAAGAGCTAAGTGGTCTGACACACTTTTTGACTGTTCCAGGACAATTGTGTTGGCTCTCTTACAGTGATGTGCCGTGTCTGGTAGGCATTTTTCATGCAGTAAACTCCTTGCTGTGTTCACTGTGAATGGTGTAACATTCTTCCCTTTGCATATAGAGGTCTAGCACATTTGTCAGTACATTCAGTCTGTCCCCTGGGCTCTGACCTTACTCTCATAGACCTAGGGTGACCATACATCCGCTTTTTCCCGTACACGTCCTTGTTTAGAGGCACATGTTTTAGGTCCCAAAACGAGGACATGTCCAGGAAAAAGAGGACGTATGGTCACCCTAATAGACCTGCTACCTGCCCAAAGGTCAGATTCTATAACATGATGATGTGTCAGTGTGAGCTTCCTTGGGCGTCTTTGCAAATGTCAATAAAGTTAAAGGTACATTGTCTTCCTGTAGACAAAGGGAAACCTACAGCTGACTGCATGTTCAGGCTGAATCAGCCAGCTCTCCTTTATCGGTTACGATAATGACAGCCACGAAAAACAGTGATCTTACCATCTGTCATTCAGTTGTAAAAACCTGACATGGACTGTTACATTAAAATTCAGGTCACAAGATCACAATCAGCATGCCTGCATTTAGTCTTTCTCGAACCATGGGACCTCATGACATCTTTCCAGACTGTGAAAGAGCATAATTAATGTCGATTGTATTGGCTTGATTCTCCTTGCTTTATTGTTTCCCCAGGAAGCCAGCGCATTTGGGCTGCATTATAATCCCAACTGTTATTTACTGAATGTTAAATATGTCTTTTCTGAAGTTAGCATCTTACATTTTGCGTTAAATGTTAAAACGTATTGCTTCCGTTTTGTGCCGCACGTTAGAAATATGTAAAAGAAACTGACAGTCCTCGGTGGCTTGCAGGCGGAACTTTGGCTGTCGTGTACCGCTTTCTCTGTAATGCGACCGGACCCATTAAAGTGTGGGACAAAATCCCAGTCAGGAACGGAACGAGAAGTCGAGAGTAAGTTGTCAGTTTCAAGATAAATTAACATATGTTTTTGAATAAAACAATAATATGTGAAATAAAAGCACAAAGCTTTGAATGGTTAAAGTGATTTCAAGTAATAAATTAATATGGTGTGAGATGTTGTACTTTACCGGATGATAGTTATCTGGCTCGCTAATTAGCTAGCTAGCTTTTCATGTGGTGTAGCTAACTGTGTAGGATACGAGCATTCCAAACTAGCTTCTAGCTACATAGCTAATTGGATGCAATGACTGACCTACTTTAGTTAAATCGTAACGTGATCGATTATGCTAACGTTAGCTAACGTGGTGTTTGATTATGCTAACGTTAGCTGCTTTCCATACTTTGACAGACAGCGGCTGAAATGTCTCTAATGTCCGTGATCCGATTGACAGGTTCGCGAGAAGCATCGGCGTCGTTACTGGACTTGTGGAAAAATGACACTTTTTCATTTCGGAAACTGTTTTGCGCTGGCATATTTCCCCTACTTCATCACCTACAAATGCAGCGGGCTGTGAGTATTACGATAGCTCATAGCTAGTTAGTTTATAATAATAATAATAATAATAATAATAACCCTGCCTGATACAGCACTTTACATGCCCATATGCATACAGCGGAGGAACTACATAAAATTTAAACTGCTGCGTGTCAGTTATGTTATTTATCAGCTATCTACCTAGCCGGTGGAGCTCATGTAGGTACCTGCCGGGGCAGGAGTCACTGCGCAGACTCCCGTCATGGAGACACATGCACGATAAGAGGGTCAGAATAATTTGTCTTTGTGCTTTCACAATGTGTACGTTCGGGTAAGACTCACGTAATCTGGGCAACTTTCCAAAAGGAGCAAAAATTATCACCTATAATGTAAATTAAAAAGATTAAAACACCAGCATATGGTTGAGTTTTTTTTTATTTCTGCAACGTGAAAGTATTTAGTAATATTTCTAAATTAACATTTCATGACATACCTTATGTTAAAGTGTCCAGTTAAACATCAAATAAACACTCCAACATAGTGCAAGAACAGAAGACTGGGCCTGTTTTCAGTGTATTTGTATGATCAGTTTCAACAAATGGGAAGACAAATTTTGATGTGTTTTGGACATATAACCATATATAACATACACCTTATATCTACCTAAAATGAGAGAAATATGTTTATTACACTGCATTATTGTAGTTTAGCAGATGTGTTTATGCAGAGCGACCTGCATCTAATAAAGCGATCTGTAAATAACAATAATGTAATGAGTAAATGATGCTAGTGTAACTCAATTATCTTTTTCCCAATAGATCAGAGTACAATGCTTTTTGGAGATGTGTACAGGCTGGGGCTACATACCTATTTGTACAGCTCTGCAAGGTAAGATTCCCCTGTCTTATTTGTCTACATGTGTTTCATGTTTCACTGTTAGTTTTATACAGAAAATGAAATTGAAGCAAATGATAGGATAAGAGCACGGAGCAGACGGAGCCGTCGGAGGATGGCAGTGATGCTCTCATCACTGCTGCGTGCTGTCCAGTCTTCCTCTGTCTTTATTTCCCTTAGTCTAATTTAACACTTTTCACATTTCCTGGTAATTTACCACCACACAGCTGTTGCTCCACTGTCTCCAGCACAGGGGTAAATGAAGTGTCTGTGTCTCCCTCTCACACTTTCCTCCTCTCAGGTGTTCCTGTTTCCAGATGCATTCTCCCTGTTTAAGATGCATTCACCTCAGGCCACACCTGTGTGGTTGTTGCGTTGTTCTTCATTCTAGATGCTGTTCCTGGCCACTTTTTTCCCCACGTGGGAGGGCGGGGCTGGTGTGTATGACTTTGTTGGGGTAAGTGGGAGTGTCAGCCTGATGTGTTGAGAGGGAACATCATAAAACTTGTTTTAGGAACTAAATCAGCAGTTATTTCTCCTCACTCATTTTTTCCAAGGTGACAAAGTGCTTCAGTCCATGTAGTCATCCACCATATTTCTCAGATCCCATTCCATACCTGGCTGTTAAACTGGCCTGCTCAGCCCTTCTCTCTCTCCTTCTGTGTGTATTGCTCATGGGACTCTTCTCTCTCTTTCTCTGTTGCAGGAGTTCATGAAGGCCACAGTGGACCTGGCAGATCTGCTGGGCCTCCATCTGGTCATGTCCAGGAATGCTGGGAAGGGGGAGTACAAGATCATGGTAGCAGCCATGGGCTGGGCCACAGCAGAGCTGGTCATGTCCAGGTATCGGCATGCAGGGAGCGAGTGGTGGAAACCAGGCTCCATCAGCCAGAGTCTCCTCTACTGCCGCTAACACTCACAGCCTCACCGGCTCCTAACTGCTGCTGCACTCTGGGATTGATATTGTACCACTTCTGTATTCAGGGCATTTTATGTCGTCGCCCTCACTATGCACACACAGTATAGTACGACAGATTGTAGCGTATTGCTGTTCTGTGATACTAATTAAATTGTGTTATGGAGGATGCTGTCATGTGTACCACTGTTCTTCTGCCTTATTTATACACTGTGTAAATTGCAGTCTTATTCATAGCAGCACAGATGGAGCACAGCACTAATATAACCTGAGATCCACACACTCCTGTGTATCATCTGAAGTTCATTTAGCACTGTTGGTTTCATTGGGTATACCACAGTCCCTACAGCAGGCTCATAATGGGTTATGTTAAGATGGGCTATCCTCACGTGACTCTGATAGATACTCAGGCTTCATGTGGAGAAAATTCCACCTCTTATCCTGCTCTCGCTGACAGGTGTATTCCTCTTTGGGTTGGTGCACGAGGGATCGAGTTTGACTGGAAGTACATTCAAATGAGCTTTGACTCCAACATCAGCCTGGTGAGTCATCTGTTCAAGACAAAGCTTTTCCTGAGGAAGGATTTCTGCTCAAGCAAATAGGTTGGTTGAAAGGGGATTTGCTTGTCAAAGTGAGGTTGTTTTATGCACCCATGCAGGTGCATTACATCGCCATGGCAGCTGTGGTTTGGATGTTCACTCGCTACGACCTCCCGAAGGCTTTCCGCCTGCCTGTCACCCTGCTCCTGGGCCTATGTGTCTACAAAGCCTTTCTGATGGAGTGAGTGTCACACCCACAACTCTCTGCATGTATTGTCGATAGAATATATTACCTGTATTGTAAATGATATATGTGTATCCCTGTATGGTCTCCCTGCTGCATCAGCCCATGCTTGTGCCCCATGTGAACAGCAGTAAATATCTGTATGCAGTTTGGAATTGCGTTGCTACATCTTTCTCCCTCCATCATTTCAGGTTGTTTGTCCATGTCTTTATGCTGGGCAGCTGGACGTCTCTCTTGGTGAAGGCCGTACTGACAGGAGCCATCTCTCTCTGCTCCCTCCTCCTCTTCATCACACTCGTACACAGCAACTGAGACACTCGCCTCCGTCCTCAGAGAGAAAGGCCACTGGGATATATTACAAAAGCTTGTGTTTCTCACATTTAAAACATCGACCAAAACAGCCATTATCTTATTTGTAGTGAATTGCTAAGAATGTTATTTAATTTTTGTATTGAGTTGGAGCACCATTGAGGAGAAACTTTCTGTTTTTATTTAAAGAATGTAGCTCTTGAGGCAGTGTGTCTCAGCCCACTCCCATTCAGCCATTCAGGATGCTGGCTGTAGGTGCTGTAACTGGCCACTGCTCAAGACTGATGTAAAAATTCACCTTATACACATGAATGGGGTTAAACTGGTCTTACTTGAGCTGGAATGATCCTCCTGTTTAAGCTTTGCCTCCCTAAGGAGGGACATAAAGGCAGTAATGTGTGTCCTCATTTTTAGGCTTCTGAGGCTGTCTGTTTGAGCAGCAACAGCTTCGTACAGGATGTGGCATGTAAGAGGTTTATTATACAGTAAAATAAAAGTAAATTCATTTCTTTATACACAAATATGCTGTAAACTGTAAAACTGGGTGTCCAAGTAACATACATTAAATAAGTGAAAAATAACTTGATGATCCACATATTTGAAAAACCAAATAATTTTTCAGCACCTGAATATGTTATAAGAAGTTTCTATGTGCATTTATAAATGCACATAGAAATATATGCATTTAGGACCAACGATTTACTATCCTTGTTTTCATCTGTGGTCAACATTTAATGGAACCTTTCACAGCTTTACAGATGTGTGGGGCATAGAATCGGCCATTTACGGTTTCGACTGGTGTTTAACAAACTGGTGGTGCCAGGAAGCTATTCTGTGTGGTGGATTTCATTTTATTAGAACTCTACAACAGTGAGGCTCTGCTTGCTACCTCCTGACCAATGGTTTAAAATGGGGTGTTGATCCGAACTGGGGCGTGGCAGTGGTCCATGGTAGGAGCGTACATAGATAATAAACCGAATAAACTGGCATGACGCAAATCAAGCGGACAGCAGCACAGTGTGCAAGTCACTGCAAAGTGTGCTAATATACATTAACAGCACCGGACATTAGAAGCTGCCCCAGATCAATCTGCAACCACAGAGCCTGGAGAAGACGGTGAAATTAGACTGGGACTGGTACCCTAACAGGGAGGACACTGTTGTTGTATACACTGTTATGAAATAACTCAAGAAGGAAGCTTTTCCATTCTGTATGGAAATATCAAAACAGAGTTTATATAAGGTGAAAGCATGCAGATTCCCGTTGCTCCCGCTACTACACACAGTGACTTGCTGTTTGCGACAATGTACAACAGGCGTTCCTACAAAAACATCCCATTTCTTTATTTTCTCTGACATATTTTATATACTCTGCAAAACAAAACAAATCTAATATAATGTCACTATTGTAATAAGTTCACATACTTCGTGACTTTACTGGTATCTGATAAAATATTTTGAGTAAGAATTGAAAAATATGCAGTACATGTTTACATAAATCCACAGCAGAGGATTTAAGTCAATGAAGCATTTACTAAGCTCTTATTCACCGTTTTCTCCCACATATATCAGGTTTCCCTGTGACACAGTGTACACTGGAGGGCAGCTTAGCCCCTCCTGTTTGTACTTCCCCCACTGAATCCCGTGAGTCCTGATCCTAATCTTACACCCCCACAGCCCTGTAACTGGCAGGACAATTACAAGATTGTTCACAGTAGATGCACATGTAGAAGTACACCATTTTTATACAAAAAATTCCTTTAAAGAATACAAGTCAGTGGCGGCTGGTGAGCTGGAAACAGGAGAAGCCCGGGCACTACCTTTAAAGTAATCTATAATTACTTTCATCCTGTTCCCCTTTATCCTCCTTGATTAACAATAAAACAAATAATTAACAGAATAATCGAGACCAATCACATAATGAGAATAAATGATTATGCTCACGAAACACCGCAGATTGTCTGAAATTTGTGTGCTATTGCGAAAGCTACAGCATGAGATTGCTTAATTAACAAAGATGGCAATTTGAATAATTAAGTGGCAAGTAATCCCAAAGCTTTCTCTTAAATGTTTCACATTATAGCTTTCTTGTGTTACAAAATTCAAATTACAAAACGGAGCTAAATTTAGTTAAATAGATTTAAATTACTGAGAATGAACTTTTTGGTTAGGTTGAGTGCAATGAACAATAACGTTCAGAACACAGACCTCACAAAAGCTGTGATGTGTCATGAGCATTTAAACGTAATTTAAATCGATAAATGCCATCCTTGTTAAACAATCTCACGTTGTACCTTTCGCAAGCACACAAACTACAATCTGCGCTGTTTAGAGAGCATAATCATTTATTTTAATTACGTGATTGGTGTCGATCATTCTGTCAGTTGTCTGTTTTATTGTTAATCAAGGAGGATAAAGGGGAACAGGTTGAAAGTAATGATAGATTTAAAGGTAGTGTTCGGGCTTCCCCGGTTTCCAGCTCACCAGCCGCCACTACTGATAGAAGTTAAAACAAACCTTAATGCTTAAAACCCTGTCATGGTTTCAATCATTCCAAATAGTCCAGTGTCCAAAATTCAGAAGAGATGGCGATGTTTTATAAGTTCCAGCTGACGTATTGAGTATGGAATCAAAGGGTCAAAATTTTGATGTGATCTAAATGAAATCCCTGGGCCTGAAGTAAAGCAAACTGAAAGGTAAAGCACAAGCGCCGTGTATTAAAGCAATGAATATTAAAAGAATCCATAAGAAGACCCAAGCAGTCAATATGATGCACAATAAAATGCGTGCAAAATCAAACTGCAGAAATCAAGTTTTACCTGTCAGCCCTGGTCTGGTCTCCTCCCCCTCTCTCCTCCCATAGTCACAACTCTGTGTACATAAACACCAGAGCAGGCACACCAACTCAATCTGGGCAATCTTCACCTTCCCTCTGCAAAACTTTACCTACTTTATGGCAACTAGCGATAAGTACCTTAATTACCATGGGCTGTTGTTACCAACTTTGGCCCATACTGAAGAAAGTCTGCAATATGCCAGGACATTTCAGGTGCAGGATGGGGATGTCTTTGCAGTCACTTATCCCAAATCAGGTAGGCTGTGGAAACGCTCCACCACTCATGTCATGTATATGGACCTGATCCAATGATTTCCTCAGAGCTCTTACACAAAATGGGTTCTCTGCTAACTATTGGCTATCCAACGAACCACATCTTCATCAGCGAATCAGCACATTTTATTATTTTTTTATTTGCATAGTCGATTTTATGATAAAATTATTATCTATTATCTATGAAAGGCAAGAGAAACAAATAACTGTAGCTAGATATTTGATATGCACAAGGCACGATTTACAAAAAATAAACTGGATATGAAACTAATGTGAGGAAATAGGCATTTTATGTCCAAAAAAAAAAAACCGGCTGTGATGTTGATGACGATGTGTACGAGTGCCGTTGCATATAAAGCGACTGAAGTGAAACTGCAAATTCTGCAGTATACTCTTCACATAAAAAGCTTGGCTGTTATAAGGCTAAAGATAGATTTTTAAGGCGTTTGGCAATAGTCGATTGCCACTCTTTCGTTCGCTCAATTTTCGTAATTTCGCACGAATCGAGCTACACCCACACACTGCGGGCATATCTAGCCAAGTACAACCTTCTTTGCCTCGTAAATCCGCTCCGTAATTCGTGGTCAGCATGCAGGCAGATGGAAAATACATTCTCTTCAAAGGGCTTCTGGTTCCCAAGCTCAGCCATTCAAGTGAAAGTTTGCAATACGCCGCAGACTTTCAGGTTAGGGATGATGACATTTTCGGAGTTACATATCCAAAGTCTGGTGAGTACGTTTAACGCGAGTTTATTTGTAAACGTTTTAAGTGTTTTGGAAATGGCGCACCAAAGGCAAGGGTTTAGATCTGCACGGTGCTAACACAAACACACGAGCTGCTACTGTCAGGTTGCATGCAGTGTGAGAATAAAGTACGTGCGAAATGATGTTCAAAAAGAAAGTTATGACATTGGCATCAGGTAGTTAATATAGTTAATATAATGCCGAATTTTAATTCGAAAATACACAAGGACGAATGTGCGTTCAAATACTGGCGTTTTAAGATGTTTTAACACACACTCTGTTCATCTTTCCCCACAGCTCATTGCTTCATTGGGGTGTAGTAATGTGGGTCGTGGTCTCCGGCAGAAGCCGTTGTTCGTTAGGCAGTTGTCTGCGGTGCAGATGCACGTCAGTATGGTGTAACTTCAGGCTCAGCGGCAGGAGGAAAATACGGAGGGGTGCTGTTGCAATCCACGGGGGTGCACAAAAAGTCATAAATACTATGTAGACAGTATAAGGAGACAAGTGGGGGGTGCAATGAGGTCCGTCTGGGGGTGCAATGCGCCGGGCATGGCGTGTAACAGTATGCGCAGGGCGCACAAGGACACTGCTACAGTGTTAAATGGTGCCAGGACTCACGGTCATTTGTCATGTGTTATAAAACCGTTGTTTCTGTTGGTCAGTTTGCTTTCCAGCTGTGACAGTATTCCCTGATATGCCCCGGTAAGAGTCAAAAACTGAAACGTATAGATTCTGACAATATTACATTTCATGTAGCGAGACAGATAGCATTTGTTGCCAGCTATCTTGTATAATGACAACTAGGTAGTGAGTAAGAAACGGTCTGTGGCACAGTCAGCAACAGTGCAAACTGTTGCTGGGTGGTTAGCTAGTAAGCACATTGTAATGGTGCACCAGTAGATTAAAATTAAAGTTCAGAATTATACTTTATGTTGGTGACCTCAAACAACCGAATTCACTGGTACTATATCAGTTCATGCTCTGTTGCCCTGTCTGCTTTTCAACTTTATAATTCCTTTTGCTCAGTCCATCTTATGGACTTTGACCCATCCATGCATTTCGACACCTCAAATAATCAGAGTAGTGCATTTCAGACCACAAAGTGGAAGGGAACATCATTGAGATCTGGTGACTGAGATGACCATTTCAAATGGTTGACATTGCTTTCATGGCTGTCAAATCTTGCACTCTTGTCCTGTGGATGGGGGGCATTTTTATCCTGGAAGACACCACTCTCATCAGTACAGAAATGCTTCACCACAGAATGAAACTGATCCCTCAGAATGGCTTTGTATTTACTGCCGTTTAGTTCCAATCGATTGTCTCTGTTGGACAGTTTGCTTTACAGCCACATCCACATTCTACAAACAGTAGCGGGCAGGAACTCAGGTTTCTGATGGCATCTCCATGGTGGTGACTGATGTCTCCTTCCTCCAGGTACAACATGGATGCAGGAGATCCTGCCGTTAGTGCTGAATGGGGGGGACCTGGCCCCCGTACACAGCATTCCTAACTGGGACCGGGTTCCCTGGCTGGAGGAGACCCGGGCTGCTCTGATCCTGGACAGCCAGCCCCCCCCACGGGCCATAGTGTCCCACTTACCCTACTGGCTCATGCCCCAGTCTTTCTACCAGTCCAAGGCCAAGGTGGGGTCCTGCTGCTGGGACAGCACCCTCTCTGTTCTGGTTATGTCAGAATTACTCTGAATATACATCTTTATATTTTCTGCCCTGCTTGCACACATCCAGATAGGAAAACATCTAAAATTTCTAACAAGGTATTTGCCTTCACATTATTAATTACAACTTTGCCACCTTTTTACTGAATTTAGGTTTATTCATGAACTGTTGCCCCAAACAAAAGTGAATAGGAACGTCCAGCCAGGTTGATTTGTGTGGATCCTGTGAAGTTTCTGCTTGGAAAGTGACAAAACTACTTTAGCAGCATATAACATGGGAAATTGTTATCTGCTCACCTCACTGAAACTCACTTTCTCACACAGGTGATCTATGTCACCCGTAACCCCAAAGATATTGCAGTGTCATCCTTTCACTTCCACAAGATGGCTAGTTTTCTCGATGACCCTGGAACCTTCGACGAGTTCCTGGAAAAATTTCTCTCAGGACAGGGTGAGGGATGGGGGGGGTCGCAGGGGTCGGTGAATACATTGCCACCATTGTTTCATGGTCCTGGTAATTAGGAATAGCAATGATAACTGGCTGAGCAAAATGGTATTTTTGTGAACTGATTCATAAGGAAACAACTTCACTGTGCATATTTTAGCCTTTTATTCATGTTCCCCTTTTAATATGTTGGTTTACTTTCAGCAGTACAGTATTTAAAGCTGGAGACACGCCGGATGGTTGGTCTGAATCTGTTGGTCGGGCACTCACAAGTTATTCAGAAGGAGATACTGAATGTGTCTAAGATTCTGCATAGCTGTATAGCATGTCCAAGTGAAGAGATTTAACTTTCCAATGACATTATGTTTACAGTACTTTTTGGAAAGTGGACAGATCATGTGAAAAGCTGGAGAAACCCTGATATTGAAGATAGGATTCTCTATGTGACATATGAAGAAATGGTGCAGGTGAGCCTCTCCAGTCTGCAAGAGCACTGCAGAAAATGGGCACGCCAGCTGTCCCCTAAGCTCTGGTGTCAGGAGCTAACACAGCTCAGCACCGCTATGTGTGAATTCCAGCTTTCACATGCTGTATTAGGTTAACAAACACAGCCTTTAATATACTCAGGCCTCCAGGGCAGTCCTGAAAAATGCAGACAGAATGCAGCTCTCCCTCAGCACTGGACTAACAGCTGCTCTCCCACAGGACCTTAAGGGAGTCTTGTCCCAGTTTGCACGATTCCTGGGCCGAGAACTGACTCCAGAGGCCCTGGAGAAGGTGGCCAGTCACTGCCAGTTTAGCAGTATGAAGAACAACGCCATGTCCAACTACTCTCTGGTACCACAGGAGATCATGGACAGCAGCAAGTCCCCATTCCTCAGGAAAGGTAGGAGCCAATCAGCATGGAGGAGGGTCACTGGCAGGACCTGATTTAATCAGGGGAGCTCTGATTTTCAGAGTAAGGGGAGCTCTTTGATACTCTAACTGACCATTGAAAACAGAATCAGTGCAGGAAATACACAGTGAAGTGTAGAATTTTCAATTAAACTGTAGCTGAAAACTTTCCATAATCTGTACTTTCAGATTCCTGTTTATTTAATGATCAATGTATTACAGAGGATCTGCTCATTTAGAGAGGATCTTCGTTTTATGACGTTCTCTCTGCAATTCTTTGTATCAAACAAGTAAGTTATGAAGAAAGACTCAAGGCACTTGGTATGTCTAGCCTAGAAACATGTGCAGTCAGGACAGATTTGATTGAGGTTTTTACATTTTTAAAGTGATAAATAAAAAGGACTGCAGAATATATTTTAATATTAATATTGTCAGCAGAAAAAGGTAGTAATTAGTACATTTCATACTGTTACAAAGAAGTGCATTTCCTCTCAGAGAGATGTAGATTCATGGAATAGCTTGCCAGGATTTGTAATGGAAGGAGAGACATTGAGTGTCTTGAGAGACACGCTGACTAGGCTTGACGCAGTGCTATATAAACTTTAGACTGTCAGAACAATGACATGCATAGCTGAGCTGGAAGACCTGTGTGCGAACTTAGGCCAGCGGCCCTGAGGTGCAGTGTGTGTTCCAGAAGTTCATTCTCCAACATAAAAACTCCTCTGAATAACATTTAAAAAGGAAAGGTCTCCAGTAGAAGCACCTCTATTGAGAAAATGTTGAAGCCAATCATTGTAGCACATACAAGCATAAAATTCAAAAATGCCTGTTGAAATGATGTCAGTGTGAATCTGAAAAATGTCTTCCACATTGTTTATGTGGAACATACTAAATTATATGGGTGCTGTAAATAATGTGAAAATAATTTCCTTATGTTTTCCTGCCTTTTCAAGCAGTTGCCATTGTCATCTGGGTGTTTATCAGCAGCTATGAGAAGCTCTAATTTGTTGAGTGAGATATTACATTTTTTAAAAAGTGCAAAGTGTTGAATCAATGTGAATGTTTTGCTTTTTGTTTATTTGGAAAGGAAAATACCCCTCTGTGAAGTTTAGGAGTAGTTGGTATGCAGTTATGATAAGATCACACCATACTTTGCTTTCCAGCTCAGTTTAATGTTGTTAATTATCTCAGCTTTTCCTTTTAAAAAGGGGATAAGACTCACCGTCCCATTGGATAACCAGCCTTTCACTCAACTCCGTCTGCATGAGAGGGATATTTCCCCAAGTTTGCATAACAGGCAAAATATGATCAAATTATGCACTGTAATGGAAAGCACACAAAAAAGTGTCAAAACATTTTGCATGTCAGAAACATTCCATAATATTTAATACAGGTTTAATAAGGTCTCTAAAAAGCAGGTAGCAAAGGGAGAGAGAAATGGCCCCAGGGTTGAGCTGGCTAAACTCTACCTGCAGATGCAGGTACTACAGGTATGATGGGAAGCACTCCTAACAGGTAACTGTTGTGTACTCAGAATGGAATGAAACAACATTGTTCTCACATCTACCTGGTGGCAGTACAGTCTTTTCTTTTTTGTTTCAGGAATTGTGGGGGACTGGAGAAACCATTTTAGTCCTGAGCAGGAAGCCAGGTTCTCTGCCATCGTAAGAGAGGAGATGAAGGGAAGCAGCTTCCAGTTCTCCTGGGACAAGGAGTGAAAGGAGCAGAGCACCTCCATTAGCAGTTAGAGCTGATATCTTATGTAGCTAAAATAAAAAAAAAATCTTAATGCTTTTTTGACAAGTCACAGTGCTCAGATATTAATCTGAACTAGAAGTTTAAGATGAAAGTAACTATGTATCTGGAAGTTAATGCTCAATATTTCTATATTTCTTACTTGGCTTTGGCAGCTCAAAGTATCTTCAGAGGATAATTGCAGTTTTTATTCTGTCATTTAAGACGTTTACACAAGTGTTTGGATCTGTTTTTCAGCCTCAGACAGATCCTTCAGATTAAGGCTTTAACCTTTTAATGAGCTTTTACAAATTAAATCATTATTACTTTCGAATGCCAGCCTCTGAGTGATGATTGGCCGTCCGGGGAGCCTGTTCTGCCCCCTGTTCCAGCACCTTTCCGGAGGAGGAGATTGAATTACCATCATAGATGATGCAGGTCGCAGGTCACCAAGCCCAAAGGATAGGAAAAATGGTCATTTAGGGTGAGGGGTCTGGTTATGGTCTTATGCGGCTTGAGGCCCATGCCAGCTCCACCCTGCAGCCACATGTTCTGTAAACACATAACCACTGCTTTAAGTATTACTCAGTCTTGGAAGCAGAAGCAGATTATAACATGCATGTGAAATAATGGCAGTTAATCAGACACAACATGTGTTACTGAGAACCCAGTTACCATTGTTTCTAAGCAACAGTGGTGACTGGTACCCTGGTGCCCCAGCAGCAGACCCCCGTTTCCCTGTTAAAGCACTGAGCTCCATACAGCCTTCTGCTGGCCATACTCTGTGACCAGTGACTGCTGAAACATGTATCTTTTTCTGAGTCTCCACCATAATAACTGGCCTCAGCAAAATTATTGATTTAAATCAGGCTAAACCTCTGTGGCACAGAGTAAAGGTAAAGCACATCTACATCTACAAGTAGAGTAAGCAAACATACCCAATCTATTAAATTACAAATAAAGGACATTGAAGTGTACATATGCAACCATTTACAGCAGCGAGATTCAGCTTGCCAAAGTGATCAGACAAATTCTTTTGAGGTTCAGCTTATTCTTCACTAAAAATGGACATGGTGGGAGCACCATTAGTGGGATGCACTGTACACTCCGTTTCACCCCATGTGGACATGGTGGAAGCACCATTAGTGGGATACACTGTGCACTCCGTTTCACCCCATGTGGACATGGTGGAAGCACCATTAGTGGGATGCACTGTACACTCCGTTTCACCCCATGTGTATGTGTTAGTATGTTGCCAGCGTTCCATCTCCCATTGGTGTGTTTGTGTACTGTCTTTGTGAGCTTGTTTGACTCTATTGTCTCTGTATTAATGCTGGAGAGCTGGCTTGGACAGTGTGGCTTTGTACTTTGTAGAGAGGGTGTACTGTGGAAGGCCAGCCCCACAGTAGTAACAGTAGCCAACGGCAGGGCCTCACAGAGGCTTAGTTGGAACTGAAGCATGATGCAGCGTTCAGGTGAGCTGGGCAGGTGCAGGGCTCATAACCGAGATTCTCTGAGCACTGTGTCTGTGAGGAGTGACGTCGCTCAGACAGGACAGAGAACACTGCAAACGCAGCTGAAGATGTCAGCGGGGACATGTGATTGCACAGCAGGTAACTACAGTGACACGATAAACACAAGGCAGGCCGCAGCTGATTGCACAGCAGGTAACGATAGAAAGTGTGCTGGCTTGTTTGTGCACAGTGAGTGTGCTGCTGGGAAACAGGGTCTGCATTGTTCTGGCCTCACATGAGACCTAAAGCAATTAGCAGCTGCGGGACAGTGTCCCTTTGGCATGGTACCAGCACTGTTCATTCATAAAGCACTAATTGCTTGTTATCTTTAAAGGAACATGTTAAATTTTAATTTACATTTTAATGTCAGAAGTTTACATTTTAATGCCATACATAATAATCACAATTTTAGATAGAGGTACTAATTTTTGACAACTATAGTTGGTAACTTTTGGAAAGTCATAGGTGTGATGTGGACCTTTTTGCATCTACAGAAACTTGCAAGACGCTTAAGGATCTCAACCATCACCAAGCTACAGGTCTAGGTAATGTTCCAGTTACAGGTCTAAGTAAAATTCCACGTACAGGTCTAGGTAGTATTCCAGCTAGATTTTTAACTGATGCAGTAGATACAATTACTCCAAGTATTTTCCATATCATTAATTTATCCACAGAGAAAAGGAAGGTACCAGGTACCACAGGCATTAAAGCATGCTGGAGTTTTTCCTGTGTCAGAAGGGTAGGGGAAACTGAAAAAAAAAAAAAAAAAAAAAAAAAAAAATATATATATATATATATATATATATATACATACACTGATGAGCCAAAACATCATGACCACCTGCCTAATATGGGGAGTTTTTCCTTGCCACTGTTGATTTAGGCTTGCTCTCAGGGGGTCTCAGGCCTGGGAACAATGTAAAGCTGCTTTGTGACAACTTGTGTTGTAAAAAGCGCCGTACAAATAAAATTGAATTGAATTGAATTGAATTGAATTGAATTAATATGCTGTTGGTCTTCCATGTGCCGCCAAAACAGCACTGACCCGCCGAGGCATGGACTCTACAAGACCCCTGAAGGTGTCCTGTGGTATCTGGCACCAAAACATTAGCAACAGATCCTGCAAGTCCTGTAAGTTGCAAGGTGGAGCCGCTGTAGATCCCCAAACCACCATTCCCGAACAGTGTGTGCAGTGTGGCAGGGCACATTATCCCGCTGAAAGAGGCCACTGCCATCAGAGAATACCATTGCCATGAAGGGGTGTACCTGGTCTGCAATGATGTTTAGGTAGGTGGCACGTATCAAATTGACGTCCACATGAATGGCTGGACCCAGGGTTTCCCAGCAGAACATTGCCCAGAGCATCACACTCCCTCCACTGGCGTGGTGTCTTCCCACAGTGCATCAGTTCCCCAGCCAAACGGCGCACATGTGCACGGCCATCCACGTGATCTAAAAGAAAACGGGACTCATCAGACCAGGCGACCTTCTTCCACTGCTCCAAGGTCCAGTTCCAATGCTTGCATGCGCATTGTATTGCGATTTTGACAGTGGACAGGGGTCATCATGGGCACTCTGTCCGGTCTGAGGCTATGCAGCCCCATATGCAGCAGGGTGCGATGCACTGTGTGTTGTGACACATTCCTTCCGCCACAATAGATCTTCTGTCAGTTTCGGATCAGACGGGATAGCCTCTGTTGCCCTCACGCATCGATAAGCCTTGGGCGCCCAACACCCTGTCGCCGGTTTGTGGTTTGTCTCTGCTCGGACCACTGTTGGTAGGTACTCACCACTGCTGACTGGGAGCACCCCACAAGCCTTGTCGTTTCAGAGATGCTCTGACCCAGTCGTCTGGCCATAACAATTTGACTCTTGTCAAAGTCCTTCAGGTCTTTACTTCTACCCATTTCTCCTTCATCCAACACGTTGACTACAAGAACTGATTGTTCGTTAACATCTAATCTACCCAGACCTTGACATGTGCCCTTGTTTGGAGATGATCAACGTTATTCGGTTCACCTGTAAGTGGTCATAATGTTTTAGCTCATCAGTGTATATATTGTACAACCCTCAATCATACTCTCCTAATGCATGCTTGCTGTATCTGACAGATTTTATCGAAGCAGAAAATGACAGAGCTTCTTAATGTGGGATGGTTACGCATGATCTCTAGACAGCCTTTGATACCATTAGCCATGAGATATGGATATTTAAACAGCAAGCTGGATCTTAACTGTACTCTGTAAAACTGGTAGAGACTAAGTGGTACATGGGGGTGGCACACTATGTGAGGCCAAAGACAGTGTGCCTTTTCCCCGGGGGAGAGTATGAAATTTGCCTGTTTTCATGTGAGGATATATGTATGTATATGTGATTGTACAATTTACAGAGACACAACTTTTTAACAATCTGTTACAGTGAAACATATTACTTTCAAGCACTTCCAGTTGCTTCAAATGGATATCCTTCATGCCAGCATGCATAGCAAATTTGAAAATAATTATATTTACTTTAAATCAGTGTTTTAGGGTTGCTGTGACATCAGCATTTCTGGCACTTGGGATGCAGCTGACTGCTCTCTATGCCCCACCCCCACTCCCCCGGCCCTTGGGATTCCTGCAGATCTGAAAGACCTGCAAAGCTGTAAGAAATATGGAGCCCCAGGCAGCAAAGTGGAGTAATAGCATAAATCCTCAGTGCTGTCAGACCAGGTTAAATAGCGGTTACTGGCATTTGAAGTTCAGCGCTTAGGAAATGCCATTGTGCTGACGGATGTTCCCCCTGCCCCCCAGGGCAGCAGTTTGTGATGCCGCTGTATTGCAGGGAGCCGCTGTATCGCAGGGAGCCGCTGTATCGCAGGGAGCCGCTGTTTCGCAGGGAGCCGCTGTTTCGCAGGGAGCCGCTGTATCGCAAGGAGCCGCTGTATCGCAGGGAGCCGCTGTATCGCAGCTTGTAGCGCTGTATCTCAGGGAGCCGCTGTATCGCAGCTTGTAGCGCTGTATCTCAGGGAGCCGCTGTATCGCAGGGAGCCGCTGTATCTCAGGGAGCCGCTGTATCGCAGCTTGTAGCGCTGTATCTCAGGGAGCCGCTGTATCGCAGGGAACCGCTGTATCGCAGGGAGCCGCTGTATCGCAGGGAGCCGCTGTATCGCAGGGAGACGCTGTATCGCAGGGAGCCGCTGTATCGCAGGGAGCCGCTGTATCTCAGGGAGCCGCTGTATCGCAGGGAGCCGCTGTATCGCAGGGAGACGCTGTATCTCAGGGAGCCGCTGTATCGCAGGGAACCGCTGTATCGCAGGGAGCCGCTGTATCGCAGGGAGCCGCTGTATCGCAGGGAGCCGCTGTATCGCAGGGAGCCACTGTATCGCAGGGAGACGCTGTATCGCAGGGAGCCGCTGTATCGCAGGGAGCCGCTGTATCTCAGGGAGACGCTGTATTGCAACTTGTGACGCTGTATCGCAGGGAGCCGCTGTTTCGCAGCGTGTGGCGTTGTATCGCAGGGAGCCGCTGTATCGCAGGGAGCCGCTGTATCGCAACTTGTGACGCTGTATCGCAGGGAGCCGCTGTATCGCAGGGAGCCGCTGTATCGCAGGGAGCCGCTGTATCGCTGTATTGCTGCTCTGCCTCATAAACTGAGTGAAAAGGGTGCTATGATTGACGAGCCAAACCGTGAGAGGCACAGCTGAGGAGCAGCCCAATCAGCAGATCTCTGCTCACATTTTTGTCTTGATACATTGTAGGATTTCCACAGCAGGGAGAGTGTGTACAGCTGCAAGTCCAGCCGCTGGGCTGGCAATACAGTGTCAGGCTCTTCTTACATCTTCCCTCTAAAGCTGATAGCTCTACCTGCTCCCACCTCGGGCCTGTGCAGACTAGAGTTGTGCATTTCTCATGCTCTGTAGTTTATACAATGCGAATGATGGAAGCCCACATGTTTCCAAAAAAAATTCCCATAGTTTTGAGCTGTAAATAGTTTTGAGCTGTAAATAAGCTGATATTACAAACTGCCTTTTGCTGTGATTTCTCTAGTTTACATCTGGATTTATTAAAATAGTCCAAATTGAAATTTCAGAAGAAATTATTTTTTTACCCAAAAAGAGGCAGCTAGCAAATGAAATGTTCAAAAGATTCAGTGGGCCATCTTTAAAACAGGCAACATGTGTGAATGGTGGGTGTGACACTCACCTGTGGGGGGAGGAGTCAGGGGAATTCAAACACCCCCCTCTCGGTGCACCTGGGCAAGGTGAACCTAACAAGCTCTGTGAAGGGCATCAGCTGTAAAACAGATTTTCAACGCAGTGAGGGAGATAGGATGGTAGCAAGAGACTCGGCAGCATCAGAAAACTATGTGGGAAACGCTGCAGCCTGCGAAACCCTGGACAGAAACAGTGTTTATATCTGCAGTTTGTTGACTCTGCCTTTGTTAGTTTGGTTTATTTTCTGTTGGCAGACCCGTGAGGCTGAGCCAAAGAAGTGTGTTTATTTTCTTGGCTGCGGCTCAGTAAAAAGCAGGGTGAGCACTCTTTAAGCAGACCGCGACCATGCTGCCTGACAATGACCGCGCTGCCTCACCACGACCGCACTGCCTGACTGCAAACGCGCTGCCTCACCGCGACCGCGCTGCCTGAACGCGACCGCGCTGCCTGAACGCAAACGCGCTGCCTGACCGCAAACGCGCTGCCTGACTGACCGCGACCGCGCTGCCTGACCGCAAACGCGCTGCCTGAACGCGACCGCGCTGCCTGACTGCAAACGCGCTGCCTGAACGCGACCGCGCTGCCTGACCGCAAACGCGCTGCCTGACCGCGACCACGACTGCGCTGCAGGACCGCGACTGCACCGCATGACCACAACCACAGTAGGTTACTTCTTGGTAAACGTGTATCCATTTGTAAAGGTGTCTGTAAAGTGCACATGTTTATGAGGCCACAGGAGTGACCGTGTCTGTTACAGTTTGCCATGTTATGCTGAAACATCAGCATAGTCAGCGCGGTTTACCCTTCACTGCGGGGCGCATCTGGCCTGTCACCCCCCAGGCTGAGGACAGACTGCTGTAACTGAAATGGGTCTGCCTGTCTGCTGGTGCGACTGTGCTTCCTTTGTGTGGCTCGGTTTGTGTGCATCCTGAGTGACCGACAGAGAGGAGGCTGCATAACTGAGGGCACTCAGAGCAACGTGCAGATCAGAGACCCCGCCTCTCTCCCGGCCCCACCCGTCTCAGGGCCCTGCCCCTCCCCCCGCACCGCCCCTCTCAGGACCCCGCCCCTCTCCGGCACCGCCCCTCTCAGGGCCCCGCCCCTCTCCGGCACCGCCCCTCTCAGGGCCCCGCCCCTCTCCCTGCACCACCCATCTTTGGGGCCTGCCCCCCTCCCGGCCCCGCCCGCATTTCTCATAATGAGCTACATGACTCGGCACACTTGCTAATGCCTCTGTGCTTCTGTTCCCACACTGCTGCTGCTGAAGGTTGCAGCAGGACTGTGTCTCTCTGGCTGCTATTCCAAATGCCCTTAAGAGAGGGAAGCAAATGAGCCGAGCGCGGTGATTCTGCCGGGGGACGGGGGGCCGCCGTGCGGCGGTATACACGCTGCTCCCAGCTCTCGAGGGGACAGTGATTAGGCTGCCTGCAGGGTAGGGAAATGTACGTGTGCATGGCCACGTGTGCGTGTGTTTGTTTGTCTGGCTCTTCCTGGCGCTGATAGGGCTCCAGGCCCTTCAGGGCCTATTACCGTTCTTTTGGGCTGGGGTGTCTGCGTCTTTTTGTCGTGTGAGAGGAGAAAAAAGGCTGATCTGAATCTCCACCCAATAAGAATGTCGTAGCGGAATAGCATTAGAACTTCACTTACCAGATCAACACATGCTGTGTACTCAAGTTCAAACTCATTTATAAAAGAAAGGAATCGCAGATCAACCACTTTATATCAGAAATACTGTTTATGATGAAGAAATACCTAAAATGCTTATTTTGCTGGATTTGTCTAGAGACAAATGTGGTTTAACAACACAGAAGGTAAAGTGCAACAGAGGAAAAGCAGCTGAAACCGTTTGAATTCATCAATGTAGTACATACAAAACAGTGGCATTAGCTAGGTCCACAAAAAGACAAAACACTGTCAAAACCAGCACTCGGTTGCATAAACACAATATATTCCATGCATCACATAATATGTATTCCACACACACTGAAAATATGGCTGCCATATGTCATCCTCACCCTCACCCTGACCCTGACCCCCCCCCCCCCTCACTGTAAAATACTTTGAGAACCTTGACAGGCTAAAAGGCACTATATGAATGTAATCTGTGGAGTGTGTGCGTGTGTGTGTGTGAGTGTGCGTATGTGTGTTTTTGTGCGTGAGTATGTGTATGTGTGTGTGTGTGTGTGTGTGTGTGTGTGTGTGTGTGTGTGTGTGTGTGTGTGTGTGTGTATGTGTCCGTGTGTGTGGATGTGTGTGTGTGTGCGTGTGTGGATGTGTGTGTGTGTTAGACGTCAGGCCGGTCTCTCTATTCTACGTGACTCGCAGAGGGTTGAGCTCTGTGGGTCGCAGCCTCTCCTTCCACTGATAACGCTAATTAGCTTCCTGCAATTTGTTGTAATTGCCAGTGCAGGACAGAGACAGCCAGGGTGGGGCTGGTGTGAGCGTGTGCAGAGAGAGGGACACAGCACAGCCTGTCCACAGTGCCACACGCTCTAATGATGCTGACGACTGCAGCTGCTGTCCAACACCCACGGAAAGGGCAAAGGTCACAGGCGCTGTGTGGGATCTTTAGATCCACATACAGAACCGTGTGAATGTGGCTGTCAGCAGCCGAGGCCTGAGACAGAAGGCTGTGTCCGTCCGTGTGAATCAGTATCAGCGTTTATTTGCAGGGATGGAACACGCTGCAGATGAAAGATCTGTGGGCGACCTGATAGCAACTGATAAAACTAACAGGGAAGTTAGCAGTGACTCTGTGGCCAAAGCGCTCAGATGAGATGAAGAAATCAAAGTGATGCTGAAATATGGCGCAGAAGCTTCCGGTAGCCTGATGCCATCCGGATCACAGTGGGTGTTCCCTTCCACCACACACTCGGTCATACGCACATTGACACACTCACACACACTGACCCACATTCTCACACACACACACACTCACACTCTGCCTTACACACACACACACACACACACACACACACACACACTCCCTCACACACACACACACACACACACACACAGACATATGCTCACGCACTCCCTTACACACACACACACACACACACACTCACATGCTGCCTTACATACATGCTCACACGCTCCCTCACACACACATTCACACACTCCTTCACACTCACTCACACACATACACACACACACACAGCCTTATACACACACACATACACACATACACATATGCAGATTTCTACATCTGTATTCACAACAAGCATCTTTGTTTTAATGAATTTGATTTAGAGTAGATAATTAGGGTGCACTCATAATTACCCACAGTAAAGAGGAACAGTGTGTCTGCTTGCTGTTTACTCTGTTGTGTATGAGAATACTGAGCTTTGGGTCCTTAACCCTCTCCTTAGGAGAGTGAAGGATGATTTTAATCAAAACACATCAAAATACTTGTACTTAAAGGAAACATGTCAATCTAACAAGGTAGCAAACCTTGAGATAAAAGGTGAGTCTCAGTCTGAAACGCACTGAATCTCTCTGTTGCTGAGAGGTGAATCTCAGTCTGAAATGCACTGAATCTCTCTGTTGCTGAGAGGTGAATCTCAGTCTGAAATGCACTGAATCTCTCTCTGCTTCTGAGAGGTGAGTCTCGGTCTGAAATGCACTGAATCTCTGTCTCTGAGAGGTGAGTCTCAGTCTGAAACACACTGAATCTCTCTGTCTCTGAGAGGTGAGTCTCAGTCTGAAACACACTGAATCTCTCTGTCTCTGAGAGGTGTGTCTCAGTCTGAAACGCACTGAAGCTCTCTCTGCTTCTGAGTGGTGAGTCTCAGTCTGAAACACACTGAATCTCTCTGTCTCTGAGAGGTGAGTCTCGGTCTGAAACACACTGAATCTCTCTGTCTCTGAGAGGTGAGTCTCAGTCTGAAACACACTGAATCTCTCTGTCTCTGAGAGGTGAGTCTCAGTCTGAAACACACTGAATCTCTCTGTCTCTGAGAGGTGTGTCTCAGTCTGAAACGCACTGAAGCTCTCTCTGCTTCTGAGTGGTAAGTCTCAGTCTGAAACACACTGAATCTCTCTGTCTCTGAGAGGTGAGTCTCAGTCTGAAACACACTGAATCTCTCTGTCTCTGAGAGGTGAGTCTCAGTCTGAAACACACTGAATCTCTTTCTGTTGCTGAGAGGTGAGTCTCAGTCTGAAATGCACTGAATCTCTGTCTCTGAGAGGTGTGTCTCAGTCTGAAACGCACTGAAGCTCTCTCTGCTTCTGAGTGGTGAGTCTCAGTCTGAAACACACTGAATCTCTCTGTCTCTGAGAGGTGAGTCTCAGTCTGAAACACACTGAATCTCTCTGTCTCTGAGAGGTGAGTCTCAGTCTGAAACAGTAGTAACACCACACCCGAACCACATGCACACACGCACACACGCACACACGCACACATGAACACACACACCATGTCCACACCCAAGCCGCATCCATATGCACACATCCATCCTGAACACCACACCCACACCTGCAGCATTCTGTTAAAATTACCCTAGAACAAACATTAGATCAGTTGTGAATGCACTGGGTGTACTGACTGACTACGGAAACCAGTCCATTCTTGGAGTTCAAAAACAGAACGTTACTATAACTGCCCCCCACATCCAAAGAAACCGCCTATGTTAGCGTTTCTGCCCCCCCCCCCCCCCCCCCCCGACACACACACACACACACACACACACACACACACACACACACACTATTGTCTTTATTTTTAGCCTAGCATCAGTGCTCAGTCTAATCAAACACACTCCACAAACAGTCGTGACGTTGCTGTAATCGGAGGATGGGATCTCCATGACAGAGCCATCAGGTGCAGCGCACGGGCAGAACAAAGACAGGAAGAGCCTCCGTTTCAGCTGGAGTAACAGTCAGTAAATAAAAACAAAGGCTGGAGGGACTGCAATTACAGCAAGGACAAACAGAATGCCAGACAATGGGTTAGTCATACAGAGAGAATCACTGCCACACCAAGCATGCAGCTGTGACGTCAGGCTGTGTCTGGGTGCTGCAGTGGCACGTACATCAGTGACTGGCTGTGTTTCTACAGGAAAAGAACATTATGTTTATCTTAGCAATTGAGAACCAAATATGGTACACTTAAAGATTCATGGTTCAAGCAGTATGGCTATTTCCTGTGAAATTTCCATTCAGTCAGAGTAGTAGTATCTCCTACAGGGCCCTGAGCAAGAAGAGAATGTTGTGGAGGAATGGGTGTCAATACCTGTGCCGAGCACACCTCAGCTCATACCTGATACACTACAAGATAAAACCTGCTCAACTAAAACTGAAGACAAGTTGAATTCCCTGATAAAGTCTGAGTGTAGAGCAAAAACAAAAGCAAGAAGAACCTCTGTCTCCTCATCTTATCTGTGAGTCCAGACATTCAGAGTGTGATCCAAGAACAGCCAGGATAAATAAACAGAATGGACCAAAGACTGTAATTGCGATGCTACAACAAATGCCAGCGCACATAACCATGCAAACTGTCCGGCATGTGTGACTATTTATTTATTTTTTTTCCTTATTTCATTTGTTCTGTGGCAGCACTTACACTGACCTTCTCCCAAGGACATTTGGCCTAGCATGCTAGGACCATAATGCAGAATGTCTGCAGAGAACCTACATCTGGAAGAAATTTACAATCTGAAGTTTATTAAAACATTTTAATAAGCAGACACTCTTATCCAGAGTGACTTCCACCACAATAGAACGTAAGTGTATCAATTCAATAGCAGCAGGATCAGATCAGACCCACGGGTGTGAGGATAACAGTCCACCTCCTTCTGCAGAACCAGTGCTGAACTGCAGTCTGTCCATCTTCATCCAGGTCAAACTGAACAGCTTTTCTTTGAGCTCAAGCAACCATTTTGTAGTCCTTCTTTCAGCAGAGGAAGAGATGAGCCAGATGCACAAACATCTTCACAATGACCTTCAGGGTCCATTTCTGTTCCTATTAATTATTTCACAGAGTTTGATGGATTATTAATTACTGCACTGGGTTTGGGTATAATAAACTATTACACTGAGTTTGGAGATTATTAATTATGACATTGAGATCAGGGATTATTAATTATTACATTGGGGATTGTTACATTGAGGATTGTTACATTGGGGATTGTTATATTGGGGATTGTTACATTGGGGATTGTTATATTGGGGATTGCTACATTGAGGATTGTTACATTGGGGATTGTTACATTTAGGGGTTAGTGCACATGAAGGGAGAAGGTGTGTTAATATAACATCAATGCTTTTGCTATTAGAATTATGATCATCTTTCAGAATGAAATAAAATGAATATACTCTCTAATCTACTGCAGTTGGTGTTACTGCAGTTTGAGTTTGGTATGGATTTTCTCTTTCACCCGACCCCAAATTGAAACTGAAAACCTCCAGGAAGAGATCATAACACGTTGTCATTGCAAACCTTCAGTAGTGTGGTGGGCTCAGGCAGGACATG
The DNA here is from genome assembly GCF_013368585.1 of Megalops cyprinoides. Taxonomy (NCBI): domain Eukaryota; kingdom Metazoa; phylum Chordata; class Actinopteri; order Elopiformes; family Megalopidae; genus Megalops; species Megalops cyprinoides. Next base: position 192,061 of record NC_050592.1, read on the forward strand.
AGGGGGACCCTCCATCCAGCAGTAGCAGGCAGAGACAGAGTCACAGTGCAGCAGTGGTGCAGTAGCAGAGACAGAGTCTCAGGGCAGCAGTGGTGCAGTAGCAGAGACAGAGTCTCAGTGCAGCCGTGGTGCAGTAGCAGTAGCAGAGACAGAGTCACAGTGCAGCAGTTGTGCAGTAGCAGAGACAGAGTCACAGTGCAGCAGTTGTGCAGTAGCAGGCAGAGACAGAGTCACAGTGCAGCAGTGGTGCAGCAGCAGAGACAGAGTCACAGTGCAGCAGTGGTGCAGCAGCAGAGACAGAGTCTCAGTGCAGCAGTGGTGCAGTAGCAGTAGCAGAGACAGAGTCACAGTGCAGCAGTTGTGCAGTAGCAGAGACAGAGTCACAGTGCAGCAGTTGTGTAGTAGCAGAGACAGAGTCTCAGTGCAGCCGTGGTGCAGTAGCAGAGACAGAGTCTCAGTGCAGCAGTGGTGCAGTAGCAGTAGCAGAGACAGAGTCACAGTGCAGCAGTTGTGCAGTAGCAGAGACAGAGTCACAGTGCAGCAGTTGTGCAGTAGCAGGCAGAGACAGAGTCACAGTGCAGCAGTGGTGCAGCAGCAGAGACAGAGTCACAGTGCAGCAGTGGTGCAGCAGCAGAGACAGAGTCTCAGTGCAGCAGTGGTGCAGTAGCAGAGACAGAGTCTCAGTGCAGCAGTGGTGCAGTAGCAGAGACAGAGTCACAGTGCAGCAGTGGTGCAGTAGCAGGCAGAGACAGAGTCACAGTGCAGCAGTGGTGCATTAGCAGAGACAGAGTCACAGTGCTGCAGTGGTGCAGTAGCAAGCAGAGACAGAGTCACAGTGCAGCAGTTGTGCAGTAGCAGGCAGAGACAGAGTCACAGTGCAGCAGTGGTGCAGTAGCAGAGACAGAGTCACAGTGCAGCAGTGGTGCAGTAGCAGTAGCAGAGACAGAGTCACAGTGCAGCAGTTGTGCAGTAGCAGAGACAGAGTCACAGTGCAGCAGTGGTGCAGTAGCAGAGACAGAGTCACAGTGCAGCAGTGGTGCAGTAGCAGTAGCAGAGACAGAGTCACAGTGCAGCAGTTGTGCAGTAGCAGGCAGAGACAGAGTCTCAGTGCTGCAGTGGTGCAGTAGCAGAGACAGAGTCACAGTGCAGCAGTGGTGCAGTAGCAGAGACAGAGTCACAGTGCTGCAGTGGTGCAGTAGCAGAGACAGAGTCTCAGTGCAGCAGTGGTGCAGTAGCAGGCAGAGACAGAGTCACAGTGCAGCAGTGGTGCAGTAGCAGGCAGAGACAGAGTCACAGTGCAGCAGTGGTGCAGCAGCAGAGACAGAGTCACAGTGCAGCAGTGGTGCAGCAGCAGAGACAGAGTCTCAGTGCAGCAGTGGTGCAGTAGCAGAGACAGAGTCTCAGTGCAGCAGTGGTGCAGTAGCAGAGACAGAGTCACAGTGCAGCAGTGGTGCAGTAGCAGGCAGAGACAGAGTCACAGTGCAGCAGTGGTGCATTAGCAGAGACAGAGTCACAGTGCAGCAGTGGTGCAGTAGCAGAGACAGAGTCACAGTGCTGCAGTGGTGCAGTAGCAGAGACAGAGTCACAGTGCAGCAGTGGTGCAGTAGCAAGCAGAGACAGAGTCACAGTGCAGCAGTTGTGCAGTAGCAGGCAGAGACAGAGTCACAGTGCAGCAGTGGTGCAGTAGCAGAGACAGAGTCACAGTGCAGCAGTGGTGCAGTAGCAGTAGCAGAGACAGAGTCACAGTGCAGCAGTGGTGCAGTAGCAGAGACAGAGTCACAGTGCAGCAGTGGTGCAGTAGCAGAGACAGAGTCACAGTGCAGCAGTTGTGCAGTAGCAGGCAGAGACAGAGTCTCAGTGCTGCAGTGGTGCAGTAGCAGAGACAGAGTCACAGTGCAGCAGTGGTGCAGTAGCAGAGACAGAGTCACAGTGCTGCAGTGGTGCAGTAGCAGAGACAGAGTCTCAGTGCAGCAGTGGTGCAGTAGCAGGCAGAGACAGAGTCACAGTGCAGCAGTGGTGCAGTAGCAGAGACAGAGTCACAGTGCAGCAGTGGTGCAGTAGCAGAGACAGAGTCACAGTGCAGCAGTGGTGCAGTAGCAGAGACAGAGTCACAGTGCTGCAGTGGTGCAGTAGCAGAGACAGAGTCTCAGTGCAGCAGTGGTGCAGTAGCAGGCAGAGACAGAGTCACAGTGCAGCAGTGGTGCAGTAGCAGAGACAGAGTCACAGTGCAGCAGTGGTGCAGTAGCAGAGACAGAGTCTCAGTGCAGCAGTGGTGCAGTAGCAGAGACAGAGTCACAGTGCAGCAGTGGTGCAGTAGCAGGCAGAGACAGAGTCACAGTGCAGCAGTGGTGCAGTAGCAGTAGCAGAGACAGAGTCACAGTGCTGCAGTGGTGCAGTAGCAGAGACAGAGTCACAGTGCAGCAGTGGTGCAGTAGCAGAGACAGAGTCTCAGTGCAGCAGTGGTGCAGTAGCAGAGACAGAGTCACAGTGCAGCAGTGGTGCAGTAGCAGTAGCAGAGACAGAGTCACAGTGCTGCAGTGGTGCAGTAGCAGAGACAGAGTCACAGTGCAGCAGTGGTGCAGTAGCAGAGACAGAGTCACAGTGCAGCAGTGGTGCAGTAGCAGAGACAGAGTCACAGTGCAGCAGTGGTGCAGTAGCAGGCAGAGACAGAGTCACAGTGCAGCAGTGGTGCAGTAGCAGAGACAGAGTCTCAGTGCAGCAGTGGTGCAGTAGCAGAGACAGAGTCTCAGTGCAGCAGTGGTGCCAGTATCCTATCCATTACACCAGAAGATGAGACAGGGAGAGATGGCAGCGGTTAGAGTGGGATGACCCGGCAGTTGGGATGCAGTAGGTTATGGGGTAGTGTGACGTTTGGTAGCCTCAGCGGAGATGAACTATGGCAGCATGGGAAGTCTGGAACTGATGGTCATGAAGGCAATGTGAGACTGTCCCACCATAGTTAACACAAGAGGTAAAAGCAAGGAACAGTTCAATTGTAAATGTGACAACAGTTCTTACCACCACAAGTGTCTTTAGCCACAAGCAGCCCTCCTCCTCAGCACCCAGTGTGACTATAAGACCTACTGTAACGAGAAGTTTTCAGTGTAGTTCTAACGTGTGTATGTGTGTGTGTGTGTGTGTGTGTGTGTGTGTGTGTGTGTGTGTGTGTGTGTGTGTGTGTGTGTGCATGAGTGTGCAACAATGTGTGTAAGTGTGTGTGCATGAGTGTGTATGTGTGTGTGTAATTGTGAATGTGAGTGTCTGTGATTGTGTGCGTGTATCTGTGTCTGTGAGTGTGAATGTGCATAGGAGTGTGTGTGTAAGTGGGAGTGTGTCTGTGTGTGTGTTTTAATTGTGAATTTGAGTGTGAGTGTATGTGTTTGTGTGTGTGTAAGTGTGAATGTGCATGTGAGTCTGTACAAGAATGTGTGTGTATGTGTGTGTACGTGCATGTGCAACAATAGAAACAGACCCGTCTATTTTTGGTCTTTGCCCAATCCCACCCTTTTGTCTTCCAACAGATTACATTTATTTACCGTGTAAGATATCTGGCTCAGAAGAAGGTTGCTTTCCTTCCTCTGAAATATATTAATATCTTCATTTCTAAATATATGCATGTAGTCACTCGTATTCTCACAATTTAAGCCAAACTCTGAAACAAAGGGAGACAGGCCCCTTCAGCAAATGTGTAAGAGTTTGCTTTGAACTTGCTAGGTGAAAGTTGCTAGCCTCTTAAAGTGTTCTGTTCAAAGACCCTGGATTGTTATGGTCCATGAACTTACCCTAAACTGGATAATTTGATATAACACCACCACCAATATATGGCCGATAATAGTTAAATCACTAAATAAAAATTATGTTCTGCTTTGTAAGAGCAATGAGAGAGATCAGGACATGCATCTGCAGTAAGGAGTGAGACGCTGGGGGGGAATGGCTTCCTGATCCTAAAAACCCCCCTAAACACCCACCTCCTCAGCCTGCACCTTGGCCACCTGGTCCAAGCATAACTCGGCTTCCCTCAGTCCTGCAGGGTTTCTGTAGGGCAGGTAGTACTGCAGTGTTTTGATGTGCCATGCACTGTATAAGGGGCCAAGGCAGCTTGCTGCATGGCTAGCTGTGTTCTGTACGAAGCATTTTTCATGCCATTTTATGACTTTTATTACTTATCTACGTTTTATACATGAAATGGATGAATTTGTGTTCAGGCAGCGGGGCTTGCAACAGAAGCAGACAGTGCAGTGAAACGGGTGTGATCCCAGCCAGTATGTGGGGGAGGCGACCCCGCGGTGTCGGGAGAGTCCCCCTGACGTCTGCCGCTGCTTCCTGTGGCGTGTGGCGGTATCCGGGGCTGCTGGGAGTCTCGGGTGTCCTGGCCCTGCAGCAACAACCCATTGTTCTGCTGCTCATTGTTTGTTTATTGGGGAGGACAAAGCAGGGAGCGCTGGCGTCTTCGGGCATCCAAAAAATGGGGTGGAGTCATTGTTTTGGGGACTGTGCTTCAGAATAGCCAAAACCACCTGAAGCTGATGGCTCCAGAAATGATGAATCTACCTGAAAATGTGATCCTGGCTTTAATCGTTAATGCTTTAATAAATTTGAATTGTTGCCAACGGGTTGGTGTGGTGGTCCACTTTGAGCCAGGTCATGACAAGGGAGCGCAAACATCTATTTTCTTCTGCACTGCACATGGGGAGAACAAGCAGTTAAAGCGTTCCTCCTGCCAAACACTCGCGTTTCATAAGATCAAGTAGCAAAAAGGTAGCAGTACTGAAGAAAACAGGCTGTTTGTTAAAGGTCTGATCCTGTTCCCGTCAGAAGATACACAACACCAAAAACATGAATCAAAAAATGGCCAAACAAAGATGTGAAACGAGTTGACGTCCCTGTACCTTCCAGCTCTGGGGAGAGGGGGGGAAGTGGCAGAGATCAAGGAGGGGCCGAGGGGAACATGTGGAGAAAGGAGCAGGGGTGAGGTAAGAGGCAAAGAGCTTCCTCTTTCTGAGCCCACATTAAAAGCGCACACTCCCCGCTAATGAGTTAAAATGAGTCTCCGCTGATAATCGCTGCGATAGCGAGCCCCACTGGATGGGCTGGGTCTCCCGGCTGTGCCAGGCCATGCACAGACCAGCTCCAAGGTGCCGGGAAGCAGCCCGCTGCTGGCCTCATTAGCGATACGGGGGGCAGCTGCTGTTAAAAACCGGCCGCCTGCTTCGCTGTGATGTCAGAAGCCTCTGCCCACCCAGCTTGGTACTGCACCACAACCTGAGGCACCTGCACACTTGGCCCTGTGCAGCACACCTGCGCTGGCATTCAGCTGCAGGCTGGTCATATTGCGGTAAGGAGGGAGCTCTCCCTGCCTCTCTGCTTTGCATGTGCAGGTGTGCAGGTGACAGTCTCGTCAGGTGTGCAGGTGACAGTCCCGTCAGGTGTGCAGGTGACAGTCTTGTTGCGTGTTGCGTGTTGAGGCAAGGCTTGCAGCTTCTGTGTCCACTTCCATCTTCCACTAAGTGTCACGCAGGCGACTTGTCCCTCCACACTGAGCTGCGGACACTGCACACCTGCCTCACCTGCCCGCTGCTAACAGGCCAAACCACCTGCCTCACTGCTAACAGGCCGACACATCTGCCTCACCTGCCCGCTGCTAACAGGCCAAACCACCTGCCTCACTGCTAACAGGCCGACACATCTGCCTCACCTGCCCGCTGCTAACAGGCCGACACGCCTGCCTCACCTGCCCGCTGCTAACAGGCCGACACATCTGCCTCACCTGCCCGCTGCTAACAGGCCGACACGCCTGCCTCACCTGCCCGCTGCTAACAGGCCGACACGCCTGCCTCACCTGCCCGCTGCTAACAGGCCAAACCACCTGCCTCACTGCTAACAGGCCGACACATCTGCCTCACCTGCCTGCTGCTAACAGGCCAACACGCCTGCCTCACCTGCCTGCTGCTAACAGGCCGACACGCCTGCCTCACCTGCCCGCTGCTAACAGGCCGACACGCCTGCCTCACCTGCCCGCTGCTAACAGGCCGACACGCCTGCCTCACCTGCAGGGTTTGGCTTCCGCCTGCAGCAGCCTCAGACTTTGCTTTGTGTGGCCGTTGGGACATTGGCTGCAATGTGACAGTCACAGTAACACTCTTAAGTGAAAAGGAAACCTTGAGAATGTTAACTCCTGTCAGTGTTTAGCATTAGCAGTGTAGCGTAGCGATAAATGATTCTTCAGCATAAGATTCAAAGGTGAGCTCATTAGACCCATTAAACTCAGATGAGTTCCTGAGATCCTGAGTGCATTAAAGAAATAAAATTTAAATTTCATTTAAATATCATTGTGGATGTATTTTTTTATTGTTCACCTGCCCCAGTGCTCTGCAGTTTTAGTGCTTTTAATTTCTGTGTTGCTCAGTGAGCATTTGATTAAGAGCGCACATTATAATACCGTCATAAAAATGTTCATGTTTACTGTTTAAGGGCATTAATTGTGATAGTCACCTCCTTATCCTGTGAAAACACTCAAAGGGAAAGGATGGAAGACCCAATCAGTGCACATTTTTAAAAACTTTTCCAAACTTAAAATTGTGTCAACTATTCCGTTTCACTAACCTAAACTCTGTGTTTACGATTTAAACAGATTTATTGGAGACCCATAGTAACCCGCATGGTCCGCTGTTTTTTATATTTCATTTTTTAAACAGTGACAGTAGAATATCGGTTGAAGAGACGTGTTCAGGCATGCGCACAATTAGACAATTATTTTCCAATTTAGATACCTGGAAAGACAACCTCGACAGTGTTATTTTTTCCATAGTCTCCAGGGATGCTTCCAGTTCAATGACTTATTGTGTACTTGCACGCAACTACCAGTGTAGGTGATCTGAACAATAGGCGAGATGTGACCGAACTCCACTGACAGAAATTAACCAGATAAAACCGCTTTAGTTCAACTTACAGACTTTTAGTTCAAATTACAGACGCTTTAGTTCAATTTTATTTCAGTTTGTGAATCTATAAATGATTTGAAATATCACAATAGAACGAGAACTTCATCAGAGGACTGAAACGTGACATGCGGTTCAACCGAAACCTTTACCTGTTGGCAGCCATCCAGTACTTATTTTCTTGTTCGGGAGGCAGTACTTGAATATATCCGAATTTTTACCTTTACTTAACAACATAAAAACACATTGTTTAACATGCACAATACAGTAAAACAACGACAACTCAGAGGGCCGCTTCAGCTATCAGTCCTTAATACCTCGATTTTTCCATACCTACATTGGTTTTCAAATCTGATTGACAGTAACGAATATTATTTTATTTTATTTTATTTTGCCAGTAAAAGCTGAGCATATAAAGCTACAGGGGATAATATTAAATGATGGCGCTAATCGTGTAACAAAATTTACGTTAACGACTTACAACAGTTTGTAACTGCAGAACAATTGCAGTATGCCTCTCTGCCGCCTGCAGCTTTTGCGCGAAGCTAAGATTCCTAAGATAAAGACGGCCCCAGCAAGGTGCATAAATCGATATAAATAAATCAGACAACGCATACAGATATCTTAATTATCCAGTACTGCGAATACAGATATCTTAATTATCCACTATTACGAATAGATATCTTAGAACAAGCTAATATATTCGGAGAGCAATGATTACACCTGTTTTGAATGAAAAATACTCTCGTATGCAAAGTACTGTGAATTCAGTTGCTTCAAATCAAATCTGTCTTTAAAAGCAGTGAGATATAAGTGCAGTAAATCAACTGTCCAGACAGTCCTGTTCAGCGCTATCTCTACTTTCTTCAGTTTTGAGTTGCGCTTCGGAGGTTTCAGTTTTTGGAGTAAGGTGTGTGGGGTAAAAGCGGTGGAAAAGTCCAGTTTTACTGATTTACTAGCGGCTGGGATTCACGTGAGAACTGGATGTCAAATTAGGCTATTCAATCATCACTTTTGTAGGCTACTTAGGTGTACAAGTTGGTTCTTGTCAAATAGAATGTGTCCAAAATGTCAGACATTTTAAAAAGACATGTTGCTGTTGTATTGAGACAAACATGTTCTACAATAGGAACGACGATTGGCCGATAAGAAAATCTTCCCCCATCGATTCCCGCGGGAGCGCAGAGTCCCTTTCATCCGGTGTTAGAGATGCGAGTCCGGGGGTGCGGTGGCGCCTGCGAAGGAAGGCTATTTTTTGTATTCATCTATCCCGGTGAAGGACTTGAACCGAGAACTTAAGGGGAGGGGGTTGGGGTGGGGGGAGGACGTGCAAAGATTTTGGAGATTGTGGGGTTCCTGTCTGTCTCTCTGGCTCCCTTTGCCGCCTATAAATCCGTTGCATATGTGCCCCTGCCCAGTTAGCTCCTGATCAGCTGTGCGCCGCAGGTGTACTGGAGTTAGACGCTTTCGCATCAATGACTGGAGTGAAAATGCAGTTGGCAGTCGGTGCTGTGCTGTTATTGCTCGCAAGTTTAACGGGTAAATATTTTCATCATTCTGCCTTCTGCATCCTTATCTGTCCTTTTGGTAATTATTGAGTCTGAACATTTCTGAATTTGAACATTTCCAACTCAATATTTTGTTTAGGTTATTTCAGTACTAAGATGTGAAAGTGATGCAGAGTTTGATTTAATTAGCCTACTTCTTGTCTGATGTTGATAGGAATGCGTTAGTAATGTACTTTCTGTCTGTTTTTACAATGTGTTTAAATTGAGAAATTGTTTAATTTGTACACGTGCATGATGCAAGGTGTGGGACTATAACTCAGAAGTGAATCATTCACAACGTAGGTTACCAAGGTTACAAATATTTCATATCTGTAAGTCAGAGCTGGTGTCAGTCATGGTGATCAGAGTCCAAAAGCTGTTTTCCCATGTGAATTATGAACTCTGGGTCTTTTTTTCATGTCGCACCACTGTATGTAATACTGTTTTTACATTTACATTTACATTTCTTCATTTAGCAGATGTATGCTGAAGAACTCAGTGTGGCTTTTGTACTGTTACTATGAATGCACCCTCTACACTTTAGAGTTTGCTCTTCCACCATTACAGAGAGAATCACATTCATACCTGTACTGCTTTGCTGGCTGTACTGGGGATTCAGTGCCATGATGTGATCTGTTTAACATGGAAATCACTCATGTAACGGCAGTTTTAAAGCAACTCTGATAAAGGGGCGAAGCTAAAGGAGTACCGTACTGATCACTTGACACTAATAAAAGTTCAGGATGTTAATTTAGAGCAATTAATGAAATAAGAAGCTAATGTACCGAGGAATGGGCTGAAATTTAAATCAGCCTAAAAATAATGTTTAGCATCATTCACACAAGTGGTGAGTATGTTGTTAAACCATTGTGCAATAATGGCAATTTTAAAAGTCAATGTCATTTTTCTTTAAAATGTTGAGGGTATTATCTGTACTCTGTAACGCTGTTCACAGGTAAGGGTTGATATGGTTGGTTAGCCCTACATTATGCAGGAATTATGATTATTTGTTACTTAAAGCAGACAAAACTAAAATATATCCCTTTACCCAACTTCAGCCCCAATACAGGAAGGAACGGAATGGTTTAGTGCTCTTTACAGCAATCCTCCTCTCCTTTCCCAGGACAGGAAGCTTTCTGCCATCTGTCCCTGGGAATTATCTATACATCTGTCATTATTATTATTAGTATATTATTAATTTTACACACTTCTTCCTTACAGCTAAGCAGATGTGTGTACTCTTTGGCCTGAGGACTATCAGTGCTGTTGTTTGTGGTCCAGAGCTTTCAGATGCTGGGATAATGCATAAAGCCATCAGTTTGCAGCAGACAGTGAGGTGGGCAGGAGCACGGCCTCCGCCCGTGAGAGGGGGGAGTGCAGTGAGGGTCCCGGGGGCCTGTTCAATATGTCAGGGTAATACAGCAGGTGCTGGTGCTGCTCAGATGGGAGGAGAGAAGGAGAGAGAGACAGAGGGGGAGAAAGAGGGAGGGAGAGAAAGAGAGGGAGATGATATAGTGGTTAGAATGGGATAACCAGGGAATTTGGTGCAGTAGGTTATGGGGTAGTGTGACGTTTGGTAGCCTCAGCAGAGATAAACTATGGTAGCATGGAAAGTGATTGAGGCTGTCCTGTCCAGCAGAAAGCTGCCGTAAGCAGGGGACAGCTCAGCTGGAAACTAGGCAACAGCACAGGCAGTTCATTGCCGCAAAAATGTTCTAGAGCCACAAGCCGCCCTCATCCTCAGCACCTAATGTGACTGTAAAGAGAAGTCCTCAATCTATATTTAGGTCGCACCACACCACACCACCAGCACACTGCTCTCATCAGGGTAGTAAACAGCTAACAGGAATGTGTGCGTGTAACCAGCCAACAATGTGAGAACAAGACCGAGGACATTTTAAGGCCAAGGCTAAGCAAGCAAATGGATGACTGCAGGCTTGCCAGGGGACACAGCTGCCCTGTGTGTGTTGATGTAAGTGTGCTCCTTCCCTCTTTTACCTCCTAGATGCCAAAATGGAAATCATTACTAACTCTCAGGACCTGGAGGTGGGAAATGACCAGCTACTCCTCTGCAAAGGTTTGAGCAGCCCTCTCCATTTTCCCTGAGAAGCCCTACATCTTTCCCATTGTGGTGTCAGTGCTGTGATCCCAGCGTTTCACTGCAAGCTGAAGCTGGCATGCTTTACGTTACATTACATTACATTATTGGCATTTAGCAGACACTCTTTTCCAAATCAACTTACATCTGTTACAGTTTTTTTTACAATGGTATCTATTTATACAGCTGGATATTTACTGAGGTAATTGTGGGTTAAGTACCGTGCCCAAGGGTACAGCAGCAGTGCCCCAGCAGGGAATCGAACCAGCAAACTTTCGGTTATGACACCTGCTCCTTAATTGCTATGCTACTATGCCGTCCCACATGCAAGGCACACCTCTGCCTTGAAAGTCAGATGGGGAATGTCGTAGTGTTGCTTTGTCCTCATAAAGTATTAGCTTATTTACGGTGATACTATACTGCCATTGGTATAATGGTTAACCCAGGAAGTGTCCCTGATTCCCTCCCCGACAGCTGGTGCTGAGGGTGATATTACATGGAGGAAGGATGGGGAAGATATTGAAGAGGATGGAGATCACCTTGTGGTTGAAAAGGTGGATGAGACATCATCCAAACTCACAATCAAGAAAGCTACCCTCCAGGACACTGGACGTTATACCTGCGCCTGTGAATTTGAATCAGGTCACAATGATGAAACATCTGTCCAGATCTATGTTTATGGTAAGGCAACTCTATGTCTGCAGCCATGTCACTGCATGTTTGTGGATCTATGGCCTTTTACACCTGAATTAAAACCTTTTGAGAATTTATTGGTTTTCACCACCATGCTGTCCCTGTACACATCTTTAAAGGAAAACAAGGATACACATCAAAACCCATCATAAAAAGGTTTTTCATTGCTAATGTCTAGAATGTAAGATGTCAAGACCCGCAACTATAACTAACTATCCCATAGCAAGACCATTAACAATGTGTAGCACATAGAAATAGTGGTATACAAAAATGTGATCATGCCAAAAGCATGAGGGTGAAGTACTGTACACTGTAAGAACATACATCCAACAGAACATCAGAATATTCTGTATATATTCCAGCCTCTGGTGAATGTCCTCTCCCCACAGAAAAATTCTGTCTCATTGTCCACCCACACAGGTCTGTGATTAATCATTTCAATGGTATTTTTCTAAACATTACAATTGACTATTAAGATTAAAAATACAGTTAATGAGCTGCTGTAGCTGTAGCTGTGTGTAACATTTGCTTTCACAGGGGAATTTCAAATGTTGTGTCATCAGACTGAACAGTTTCAAAACCCTTCCTTATGCACATTTGCAGTGTTGTACAATTTGGTTTCGTTTACAACGTTTTCGAAATGTTTTAGATGTGTGTGACACCATTTTGGAGAACAAAAAAGGTTCTCAAAACATTTTACCTGCTAGAGTGTGTGGGGCCCACATCGACTGTATTCTGTACCAGCTCAGGCATGTGTGTGGAAACAGGGCTGTGGAGGCAGGTATGTCTGTTAGGTTTCTCATGCTTATAAGGATTTTATTTCTTTGTGTTTTTGCACTCCTCACTGCTCTTTGTGCAGAGGGTCCGACGTTCGGCAACATGTCCACCTACCATGAGTTCCTGGTGGGACAGGACGCGGTGATCCCCTGCGTTGCTACTGGCCTCCCCAGCGTGGACGTTAAGTGGTCTCCAGGACCCTCTGATGGTAGGGGTCCCTCACGGCAGTTTCTGCTTTCCTGTGGAGTTTTGGGGTCTCTCTCTGGGCACGGCGGAGGTTGAGATGGCTGGCATATTGGTGAGGGGGTCACTGAAAACACAGATATGTCTCAAAATAGGATATGTTTCCTGTGCCTTTTTCCTTGACGTGGCCTGAAATATCATTTGTACAGGAATGTGCAATGAACATGCCCTGTTTAGAGGCAGCTTTGGTGGATCCCCTTATTAGCAAATTTTCCATCAAGTGGTAAAACGAAGGCAGTTTTGTGATTCTGGGGGGAGCTGCTGACTCAGTGCCATTGGTGACGAGTGTGAGGTGTGATTATGAGAGGCAGTGAGCACTGAGTGTGAGGTGTGATTATGAGAGGCAGTGAGCACTGAGTGTGAGGTGTGATTATGAGAGGCAGTGAGCACTGAGTGGCCCACCTGTCCCTGATGGCTCTCTGCAGGCCACCTGTTGCTACAGGACAACAGCCTGGTGATCCGAAGCATTCGGAGCGACCAGCATGGAACCTACGTCTGCGAGGCCACCATCAGGGGGCGACCCATCTCCAAGCACATCGCCGTGTCTGTCGTCATCAATGGTGAGGAGTCTCCTAGGGAGGAAGGCTGTGTGGAGAAGTGTGGAATCTAATAGTTTCTGCAGGGTCTGGGATTTCAGAGTTTAGGATACAAGGTCAGGGTTTGGGGTATCAGGTCAGCATTTGGGGGTACATGGTTCTGGATATGATATTGTTGGGCTGGGACTGAAGAGCTCTGAATGTACTGCACATGCCTACATCACATATTTCCTTTGGTAAGAGAAAGCAAGGCAGCCGTCCTCTGCTAGGTTTCAGTGCTGTGCTGTGCTCTGCTCTCCCCTCCAGTACCTCCCACAGTTGCAATTCACGAGAAGGAGAAAAGCGTCTTGGCTGGTCCCAGCAGCAACGTCACTATAATCTGCCTGGTCTCTGGATTTCCCCACCCAACCATCTCCTGGAACAGGTGACTCAGATAAGCTGCTCAGAGGAGAGCAGCATGCTTACATTTACAGTGTGTCTCTGTGTGTCTGTGTGTATCAGGGCAGTGTGTATGTGCTGTGTGTCTGTGTGTATCAGGGCAGTGTGTATGTGCTGTGTGTCTGTGTGTGTCAGGGCAGTCTGTATGTGCTGTGTGTCTGTGTGTATCAGGGCAGTCTGTATGTGCTGTGTGTCTGTGTGTATCAGGGCAGTCTGTATGTGCTGTGTGTGTCTGTGTGTCAGGGCAGTCTGTATGTGCTGTATGTCTGTGTGTCTGTGTGTCAGGGCAGTCTGTATGTGCTGTGTGTCTCTGTGTGTCAGGGCAGTCTGTATGTGCTGTATGTCTGTGTGTCTGTGTGTCAGGGCAGTCTGTATGTGCTGTGTGTGTCTGTGTGTCAGGGCAGTCTGTATGTGTTGTGTGTCTGTGTGTATCAGGGCAGTCTGTATGTGCTGTGTGTCTGTGTGTGTCAGGGAAGTCTGTATTTGTGTGTGTCTGTGTGTGTCTGTGTGTCTGTGTGTCAGGGCAGTCTGTATTTGTGTGTGTCTGTGTGTCAGGGCAGTCTGTATGTGCTGTATGTGCTGTGTGTATCAGGGCAGTTTGTATTTGTGTGTGTCTGTGTGTCTGTGTGTGTCAGGGAAGTCTGTGTTTGTGTGTGTCTGTGTGTGTGTGTGTGTGTCAGGGCAGACTGTATGTGCTGTGTGTGTCTGTGTTTCTGTGTGTGTGTGTGTCAGGGCAGTCTGTATGTGCTGTGTGTCTGTGTGTGTCAGGGCAATGTGTATGTGCTGTGTGTGTCGGGGCAGTGTGTATGTGCTGTGCGTGTCTGTGTGTGTGTGTGTGTGTCAGGGCAGTCTGTATGTGCTGTGTGTCTGTGTGTATCAGGGTAGACTGTATGTGCTGTGTGTCTGTGTGTGTGTGTGTGTGTCAGGGCAGTGTGTATGTGCTGTGTGTCTGTGTGTGTCAGGGCAGTGTGTATGTGCTGTGCATGTCTGTGTGTCTGTGTGTATCAGGGTAGTGTGTATGTGCTGTGTGTCTGTGTGTGTGTGTGTCAGGGCAGTGTCTATGTGTTGTGTGTGTGTGTGTGTCAGGGCGGTCTGTATGTGCTGTGTGTCTGTGTGTATCAGGGCAATCTGTATGTGTTGTGTATGACTCTGTGTGTTTCTCGCTGTGTGTGTCAGGGCAGTGTGTATGTGCTGTGTGTGAAATGCACCGTAGTGCATATGTGTGTCTATTTCTCAGTGTAGTATTAATGTAGCGTGCTATTCTGTGTGTACAGGACAATCCTCTCACTTCCTGCTTGCTTCCCTTGTTATCGGTCCAGTGTTAATGTACTGTAGCTCTCCAATTACGTGCCTGAGCATCATTCTCCGCCTCCTGTGTCTGACTCTCTCAGCCCCCCATCATCTGACGCCAGCAGATACGTCTTTAACTCAGACAAGAGTGAGCTGGTCATCCCGTCTGTGGTCAGGAGCGACTTTGGCGAGTACACCTGTACTGGCACCAATAAGATATCAGAGAGCAGCGCCACCTTCATGCTGGACGTCTCAGGTGGGACCCTGCAGAAAGCAGTCCCTCCCACACACAGCCAGTGCACAGAGCCTGTATAGCGAGTGGAGCATTTGGTTTGTCAGAAAGGCCATGTGCTGCAAGCCCAGTTTATGCAGCCCATAAATGTCATGGAGTGGGGTTAGCAACTATTCTCAATTAAACAATCTAACAGTCTTCAGCTGGAGTGAACAGACACCAGGATCTTTTTCAGAAAGCCTCACTCTGGCCTTACTTTAGAATTAGTAAAAATATTTGCCTTTGAAAAACCCTTTAATCATCTTATCTTAATGGAACATTAAAGTTTTAATTAAATTTTTAATTTAGGTTTCATGCAAAATATCAAAATGTATTTGAAACCAAAGCATTGGAAAGTATGTAGCTGGAGTAGCACTTTCAGTGAGTTACAGCGGCATGAACACGTCCCCTTTCTTTCAGAACATCCTAAAGTAGCCTTAAGCGTGGATGTGTTGGACGTGGACCCTGGACAGAACGCCTCAGTGACCTGCGAGGGGTCCGGACACCCTCCTCCCAAAATTCAGTGGGTCAAGAAGAGCACCAATCAGGAAGTGGTGAGACTGCATTTGTTTTCAGTCAAGAAATAAAAAGCATATATTTATCTGCAGGATTTGTTTGAAAAAGTAGTCAGCAGCAGATTTTTTCCTATGCTTCTCCATTTGTGTGCCAGTGTTTTTGTTGGCTGTGTCTCTTTCTTTGTGTTACTCATGAATTGCCTCTCCTGGCAATCTGTGACTTTAGACCTCCAGTAGCTCCCGGGTGAAGGCTGAAGGACCCACACTGGAGTTCATGGACATAGCGCCCTCTGATGGTGGACTGTATACATGCGTGGGCATCAATACTGCTGGGAATTCCAGCACAGACTTCAGCCTGCAGAGTAAGACTGAACTTCTTCTCTCTGCTTCTCGCCCGCAGTGAACAATCAGGCAGCATCTAATGTGTGGATCCAATCAAAGAAGCCATCCATTCTTTACTATAAACATTTTAATGTTATCTCCCATCGAGATAAATGTTATGTATGTTCTGAAAAAATGTGTTAATTTATATTTTATTTAAGTATCATTATGGATTGACACAACTTTAAATATAACACAAGGTACTTTGTCCTTTGAATAACATGGTGCTAAAGTCTCTGCCTTCTTCCTGCTGTTCCCTATATTGCACTGCCTCCCTCTGCTTCACTCCTTTCCAATGCATTCGCAACACCACCGCTGCTTCCTGTTTCCGTCACTGCTACTTCCTGTCTCTGTCACTGCTACTTCCTGTCTCTGTCACTGCTGCTTCCTGTTTCTGTCACCGCTGTTTCCTGTCTTCCTCCTGTCCTCTCCCTCACCCCTAGCCTGGCCAGGCACCCCGGACAGGGTGAGTGTGAGTCCAGGCCCCACCTCAGCACACTTCTCCCTGTATGCGCCCCTGGTGGACGGAGGCTCTCCCATCATCCAGTACACCCTCCAGTGGAGGAAAGAGGGGGAGGACAGCTGGAGCCACAGAGTCATCCAGTCTAACGGTAAAGTGATCCAGACTGTGCTGCCTGTCTTATTGGTGTTTCATAGCGCCCCCTGCTGGCTCTTGAAGAGAAGAGCGCTTCCCTGTGGTGTTCCACGCTGTCTGGCTCATTTGTTCCGTTCTGTGCGCAGATCCTTTGGTGATAACCTCTCTGAAGCCCTACACCTCCTACTCTGTCCGATTTGCTGCTAAAAACCGTCTGGGGCAGGGCGGCTTCTCTCTGGAGCACAGCGTCCGAACACAAGCCAAACGTGAGTGCCGTTCTTCTCTGAGCGCCGATGCACTGCAGAGAGCTCGCTTTGCAGCGGGCCTGTGCTGCCAATGTAGTGGCTCTGTGCACTGCTGAGAGTCAGTGCCGCACCCTTCCTCTCACTGCTGAGAGTCAGTGCCGCACCCTTCCTCTCACTGCTGAGAGTCAGTGCCGCACCCTTCCTCCTTCCTCTCACTGCTGGGAGTCAGTGCCGCACCCTTCCTCTCACTGCTGAGAGTCAGTGCCGCACCCTTCCTCTCACTGCTGAGAGTCAGTGCCGCACCCTTCCTCTCACTGCTGGGAGTCAGTGCCGCACCCTTCCTCTCACTGCTGGGAGTCAGTGCCGCACCCTTCCTCTCACTGCTGGGAGTCAGTGCCGCACCCTTCCTCTCACTGCTGGGAGTCAGTGCCGCACCCTTCCTCCTTCCTCTCACTGCTGGGAGTCAGTGCCGCACCCTTCCTCTCACTGCTGGGAGTCAGTGCCGCACCCTTCACTGACTGTTCCCTGCCGGCCTTCCTTAGTGCGCTTACCTGCCTACCCTGCAGCCTCGGGCTTCATCTTTTGGTTATGTGTATTCAGTGTATAATTAATTACATTTTCACGTACATACTACATTCATGTTTTTACTCTGAACTCCCTGTGATTTCCAAGGCAGTTTCAAAATGAATATCTTTTGCTTTTATTTTATATTTCTGTATTGATAAAAAGAAATCTCTATAAAATCACTTATTCCATTATCACATTGCCATGCATATGACATCAACTGTTCACTGATGACATCGTCCACCATCCATTACCGCCTGCTTCCTTCATCTGCCCACCCAATGACATCACACCCATCTGGCTATTCCATGGCACCTGCTCCTGCAGAAGGTAAGATGGAGGTGTTGGGAGTGACTGACAGCTGAGGGTAAGATGGAGGTGTTGGGAGTGACTGACAGCTGAGGGTAAGATGGAGGTGTTGGGAGTGGCAGAGTGAACAGCAGTGGGAGGTACAGCACAGGACACAAAAGAAAATAAGAAAGAAAACCGCACTTTAGATAAGCTGTGTTGTGCCACTGGATGTACAGTAACGGTCAGAATGTAACAGGTAATGGTTGTAATGGCAGTGTAGCTGTAATAGAGCTGTAGTGGGTGTAGTTTGGTATGGAGCTGCAGCAGTCTTGTTCATGTGTCACAGTGAAACTGTAATATGTTGGGGTTGGGGTTAGGGTTAGGGTTAGGGTTAGGGTCAGGGTTAAGGGTTAAGGGTTAGGGTTAGGGTTGGGGTTAGGGTTAGGGTTGGGGTTAGGGTTAGGGTCAGGGTTAGAGTTAGAGTTAGAGTTAGGGTTAGGGTCAGGGGTAAGGTCAGGGTTAGGGTTGGGGTTGGGGTTGGGGTTAGAGTTAGGGTCAGGGTTAAGGGTTAGGGTTAAGGGTTAGGGTTAGGGTTGGGGTTAGGGTTAGGGTTGGGGTTGGGGTTAGGGTTAGGGTCAGGGTTAAGGGTTAGAGTTAGGGTTAGGGTTAGGGTCAGGGGTAGGGTCAGGGTTAGGGTTGGGGTTGGGGTTGGGGTTAGGATTAGGGTCAGGGTTAAGGGTTAGAGTTAGGGTTAGGGTTAGGGTCAGGGGTAGGGTCAGGGTTAGGGTTAGGGTTAAGGGATAGGGGTTAGGGTTAGGTGTTCAGTGAGACACAGTGAGACTGTAATGTGTGGCTGGGAGAGTGAGGTTATCTTCTGTTTCCCTCTCTCCAGGAGAACCCGACAGCCCAGTGCTGAAGACCAGTGAAAGCCAGGTGGAGAAGAATTCCTTCTCCATCCCCATCTCTCAGCTCGACAATGGCGGCTCCCCCATCACTCACTACATCATACGCTACCGCCCTGTGAGTCTGAAACCGCTACTGCACCACCCTGCATACCCCAAACACCGGCCATTGCAGGCCACCACTCAGCCTGCTTCACCACTCAGCTATATTTGTCATAACAATGTGAAACATTTCACCAAGTATCTTTGTGGGATCACATGAGAGTAAAGCATTTAGGTGTAACGTGGTGTCTGCAGCCTCCCTCTCACAGTGTGCCATCTGCCTGCACACTATCCGGCTCGTATCTCCCACGCTGCGCTGCATCCTGCAGGTTTAGCTGTGTGTCATGCTTCTGCTGCCGCTCATCAGTCAGGGCTCTCGCACCCAGGACCAGGATGGGAAGGACTGGCAGGAAATGCAGCTGCTGTCAAACGCCACAGCGTTGCAGCTGTCCAACCTGCAGCACAGCACCAGCTACCAGCTGCAGGTCATGGCTGTCAACGCCAACGGCACCTCCCGGCCTGCACAGCTCAACTTCACCATGCCTGGTACGCATTGCCACACTTCAGCAGAGTGTGTGTGGCTGTAGACAGGTCCCTGCTGTTTCAGAGAGTGTGTGTGGCTGTAGACGGGTCTTTCAGAGAGTGTGTGTGGCTGTAGACGGGTCTTTCAGAGAGTGTGTGTGGCTGTAGACGGGTTCCTGCTCTTTCAGAGAGTGTGTGTGGCTGTAGAGGGGTCTTTCAGAGTGTGTGTGGCTGTAGACGGGTCTTTCAGAGAGTGTGTGTGGCTGTAGACGGGTTCCTGCTCTTTCAGAGAGTGTGTGTGTCTGTAGACGGGTCTTTCAGAGAGTGTGTGTGGCTGTAGACGGGTTCCTGCTCTTTCAGATATGGCAGGGATGTGTGCTCTTGCTGGTCTCTCCTCTCCCTCTTTCAGTCCCTACAGCCCCTTCACTTCCACACTGGCACTTTTCCTGTCTTAGAGACATCATCTGGCAGTGTTATGACATGACTATTACATCACAGGAACACTGTCCCGTACTTTTGTAAAGCACACAGTACCGTATGCTGTATTTTAGCTCTCAGCTGTCACATTGATGCTTTGCTGCTCTCTGTCTCCCCTTCAGTGGTTCAGCCTCAGAAGACTGGCATGGGGAAAGGAGGGGTCGTAGGCATTGTGATGCTGATCTTCCTGGTGCTGCTCATTGCTGTGGATGCCACCTGTTGCTATACCAACCGCTGTGGTCTGCTGATGTTCCTGGCAGTCAAACTACTCGGTCAGAAAGCACCTGTTTCCAAAGGACTGGAGGAGGGTGATGGGGACCTGTCCACAATGTAAGAGCACTGTACTGACTGCGTCTGTGTGTGAGTGTGGGTGAGTGTGTGTGTGCGGTCGTACCCTTTCTGAGCTCTGGTGTGTGTGTGTGTGTGTGTGTGTGTGTGTGTGTGTGCGTGTGTATGCGGTCGTACCCTCTTTGAGCTCTGGTGTGTGTGCATGTGTGTGTACACGTGTGTGCGTGTGTGTGCAGTCATACCCTTTCTGAGCTCTGGTGTGTGTGTGTGTGTGTGTGTGCGGTTGTACCCTCTCTGAGCTCTGGTGTGTGTGTGTGTGTGTGTGTGTGCGGTCGTACCCCCTCTGAGCTCTGGTGTGCGTGTGTGTGTGTGCGGTCGTACCCTCTCTGAGCTCTGGTGTGTGTGTGTGTGTGCACGGTTGTACCCTCTCTGAGCTCTGGTGTGTGTGTGTGTGTGTGTGCGGTCGTACCCTCTCTGAGCTCTGGTGTGTATGTGTGTGCGGTCGTACCCTCTCTGAGCTCTGGTGTGTGTGTGTGTATCTGTGCACAGTCGTACCCTCTCTGAGCTCCGGTGTGTGTGTGTGTGTGTGTGCGGTCGTACCCTCTCTGAGCTCTGGTGTGTGTGTGTGTGTGTGTGCGGTCGTACCCTCTCTGAGCTCTGGTGTGTGTGTGTGTGTGTGTGTGTGTGTGTGTGTGTGTGTGTGTGCGGTCGTACCCTCTCTGAGCTCTGGTGTGTGTGTGTGTGCGGTCGTACCCTCTCTGAGCTCTGGTGTGTGTGTGTGTGTGTGTGTGTGTGTGTGTGTGTGTGCGGTCGTACCCTCTCTGAGCTCTGGTGTGTGTGTGTGTGTGTGTGTGCGGTCGTACCCTCTCTGAGCTCTGGTGTGTGTGTCCTTTAACACAGAGACGTGAAGTTGAATGGGTTAGCAGCTCAGAGAGGGAGCATCCCCAAACAGCAGCAGCAGAATGGGGCGCAGTCCGAGGTCACGTGCGACAAAGCGCCCCTCACCAAATTCGAGTAGGTGCCCCAGTGCTGAAGGGTGGACTCAGCTGGACAAAACCACAAAAGCTGAGATCCACAAAAAATGGCAGAAAGAGGCAGGAGAGGCATCTCCACAGTGTGTCCACAGGAGTGTCAGTGAAAGTGGGCGAGCTGCTCACTCCTCTCACTCCTCCATTCAGTGTGAATCTTCTGCTCACAACAGACAGCAACACCCAGAAAAGCCTGGCAGACACAGCTTGCAATATAAATTTCAAAATTTCAGATTTTGTAGGGTTCTGTTTACTTACATTCATACACTGCATGTTTGTTTTTAAAAACTCCAGCAGCTGTTGCAGAAATGATGCTCAGTGCCATGTTTCTCAGTGCCTTTCCGCTGCGCTGTGTTGTGCAGTAACTGGGGGTTTGCATTCGGTTGCCTCAGGGCCGGTCTGCCTTCCTCAGGGAGCAGCAGAGCTGAAGTGCCTCAACATGCCATTTTTTGAGACCCGTCTGATCTGTGTGTCCTGAAGCGTTCCCCACCCCCGCTCATGGCGTGGTGGCGGGTCAGGGTGTCACTCACTCTCGCCCCGCCTCTTTCTGCGTGCTCAGTCATCTTCTGCAATCTTCACGCACATCTGATGATTCCTCCTGTCAACATTTCCTTAAAATGCTGTTTCCTGTTAGGAAACTGCCTGCCAATAGCGACCCTTCTACAGAGGCCTGAGTGAGAGGAAGTGACATCATCACAGCACATACAGAGAAATCCAGGATCATGGCGAATTCTGTTCTTCATGCCGAGGCCTCACTGCAGAGCACGCCATGTCTGTGCAGAGAGCGCAGGAGAGGAACGGAATTTAAAACAGTCGGTCAGGGGGAGATGTGGATGCCACAGCTGGGAGGTTCACAGGGTGGCAGCTTCATGGGGACAGGAGGGCAGGTGCAGATTTAACATACAGACTGAAAGCTGTCAGTATAACAGTGACATACGTTATATAGTTTGTTTCCCTGTAAGGTAAGAATTAGCAGACTTATACTGAACAGAGTTTAATATACACAATAATCAGTGTGTAAATAACTGTACATAAAATGTGAAAACTGATTTTAATGTGTAAACTGTCAAATTCAGATATTTAGATATTTATTTCATAAACACTTTAAAACATTTACTTTCTGAGCTTTCTTTTTATTTTTATTTGTTTTATGTATATGCTTCCAGAAAGGCATTAAAATACAGTTTAAAATGCTATGTTTCCATTCATGTTTATCATTTGCATATCTTTGCAAATGTTTTATACATTTATATGTAATGATGGGTCAGAATACTTTTGTTTCACAGAATGATTATTGTAATGTGTCACACACACACACACACATACACATACACTCTTCCATACGAATGTCATCCCAGACAATACTTTGTTCAGTTTATACCAATAGCAGTATGTACCAAAGCCATGACTGTTGCTATACTGAGTATTCTGCAGATGAGAATGTGACAGTAAGGATTTTTATTCTAAGACTGTCTGACCGCACTGTATACTTCAATATACTGTTTCACTATTAATAACTAAATATCTGGTTGTAAAAAATAAACACAGAAGAAATTCTGGCTTTTTTGGAATTTTTTTCTCTGACATCTCATTTTTAAGCATGGCCTTCAGTGCAGCTGTGCAGTAAGCCTGTTGACTCCAGGATCATTTCACACCAGCTCTGTTCCACTGCGACAGGCTTGCTGTCATGGCTAATGCAGTAGCTCAGTGTGACGGATTTTTAACCCATCCTCCCCCGCCTTCCCGGTTTGCCCCTCACCAGTGCCCCTGCTGTGCATTCCTAATGCATGCTTCTTTGGTCAATGATGCTGTCATGTTTCTGATTTACCTGAAAGAAAAACGTCACTTTAATTCACCTGTAATGATCCTGTACCATTGGAACAGCCTTTGGAACATACAGCTATAAGTGAATGATGCCAGGCAGGAGTGACTCTTTGATATCTCTCACATTCTGATCCACTGGGTTAGCACGAGTGTCAAAGCTCAGGCAAGGACTCAGGCGCAGACCACGGGAGCTTCGGGTTCCAAGCGTCTTTAATGAAATCGTGAGGCAGATTGCAAATCAGAAACGGGCAGGGTCGAAAACCAGAAGGCAGTCCGTGGACAGAATGAGGATCGGGAACCGGAGCAGGCAGGGTCGGGAACCGGACAGGCAGGCAATTAGGCGAACGTGGCAAGGCGGCAGGCAAAAACGAGGTCAGAATACGAGCAGGGTCGAAAACGAGAAACACGCAGACAGAAGCAAACGGCGGGAACGAAACAGGAGAAACACACTGTGACGAACTGGCAACAGGACAGGGAAAAGCAGGGAAGATATAGGGCAGGGCTGATGAGGGGATGGGAAGCAGGTATACAGGCAATCAGGCGGGCGGAGACCAGGCTGGGAGCGGGGCAGGACTATAACACAAGGAAAACAAAAACACAACAGCTAAGGAGGCAGAGCACTGACAACGAGTTTGAGAGGAATCTACAGCTGTAGATGTTGACATTTTTTTACTCTTACTCTGTTTACATCTGGATAGCATAGCAGAATTGTTTTCTGTTTGCGTATTTTCACAATTCTGGAGGAAACCGGCGAAAGAAATACGGTCCAAAACAGAATCACAGTGAAGTTCCAGGATCACCTGAAGAGCAGAGCGCTCACTCTCATTGGCCGGGAGAGGCTGGGGTTCCGCCCCCTGCCCGGCTGAGCTCCCCACAGATCGGCTACCTGCCTGACATACCGTATCAGTGTACAGTGAGTGACCTGCCTTTAACTCACATGCCCCCAACAGGCCCCTACCTTTACTGCTGTTTATCTGTCATTGGGAATGTGAGTGTGTGTGTTTGTCGCAATGGAAACTGCACAGACAGACGTGTACCACGATCAGCGCCACACATGCAAGATTAATTTAGACAGGAAATGAGTCTGTGAGGATTCAAAGATTTTTTGATGTTTATAAAACATTTTCCAAATCTTTTCCATAGAAAGAATCTCAGTATTCTGTTCTGAATGCTACTGCCTTTAAGGGAAAGAGCATATAAGGAGCCAATGAAAGTTATTTTCCTCTGTTCCACCACAGTTAGCTTTTCTCTTTGGCTTCTCTTTGCAGCAGCAGATTTCTGAAATGACAGTGCTGATTAAATGCAGGGGGCTGCAAACAGCACCAGTGGGACAGATCTTTCACAACAAGAGAAGGAAGCTGTGAAATCTGCTGCAGCGTGTTCACCATGGGCTCTTTTTGGGTGTATTAGCTTTTACTGTTTCCCAGCATTGCATGGTTGTAACTTTTGAAATACCCAGACAGCCCCCGGGGGAGGTGGTGTGCACAAGCAGGGCTGGCTCAGCCTGGCTCGGACCTGAGGGGACACACAGGAGATGTACCAGCTGTACTGCTTTGTCCCACTTCTGACCTGCAAACCACAGACACGTTATCTGCATGGAAACACACTGGCTGTCAAGACTTGCAAGCTCTGGGTAAAGCCAGACAGAACCCGCTCCACCCTGATGCATTGGCTGAGTCTGAAATTGAGTAAAGGTTCAAACAGACAAATGGTTAGGTGACAATGAACTTTTTTGAGTCAAAGTAGTAATTAGACAATTTCGACCAATGCTCCTAGTAAAATACTTTATCAAGTAGAAGCAGGTTTAAATGATACGAACAACTGACAGATCTTAATGTAGATTGCTGGATTCTTTTGGAGACTGAATAAACTGCTGAGTATGGCTAGCAGACTATGACAGTAGAGTGTAACAGCAGTGTGTGGCTGTAGAGTGTAACAGTAGAGTGTAACAGTAGAGTGTGGCAGTAGAGTGTAACAGTAGAGTGTAACAGTAGAGTGTGGCTGTAGAGTGTAACAGTACAGTGTGGCAGTAGAGTGTAACAGTACAGTGTAACAGTAGTGTGTAACAGTACAGTGTAACAGTAGTGCGTGGCAGTAGAGTGTAACAGTAGAGTGTAACAGTACAGTGTGGCAGTAGAGTGTAACAGTAGTGTGTAGCAGTAGAGTGTAACAGTAGTGTGTAACAATACAGTATGGGCACTTGCTCTTGTCTCCTAATCTTCCACTGGACAGTATAGTTCAGGCAGTCCTTTCATAGTGTCCTATTTACAATGAGAATCCTACGAAGACAAAAAAGTAAAAGTGGGGTCACCTGTACTTCAGCCAAAAGCTTGTCCTGCCACTCAGACAAAAAAACCGGGGAAGCATATGAGAGAATCTCTGATGTATCTTCATCATGATGTGAAAGTATGTGACATGATGTGACATACCTTTAACACAGTGAAATGTTAATGTGATGCTGTTGCAAAAATGCTGAAAGCTTTCTGTCATTTCAAGTTGCACAACATTCTACAGAGCACATTCCTTTATGAGTCCGTGCTCTCTGATTGGCTGATCATACTCATGCACTTTCAGCCCTGCTGGTTCCTTTTAGCTCCACACATTAATATGAAAATTCAAAGCTTTAGTTGATCCTTGCTTTGTAAAATGAATGGAAGGATGAATAGAAGGATTAGAGACAGGGGTAAGATTACAGGAGCACAGAATGAATGTGACATTCTCAGGAAAGAGATTAGTGAGTTTGAGAGTTGGAGAGAATGAACCTGCCCTCCTCACCCCTGAGACTGGAGCTGGCCTTCACAGGAGACACTGTGCCTCACACTCTCAATAAAGGAAGGTAACAAAAGAAAAGCATCGATGAGCCTGGGGCCATAAATCCAATCTATCAAGTTTAGCCTGAAGATGTTTTGACTAGTCTGATCAAAAAAACAGGTAGATGAGCAGGTTAATGGATTAATTTATTCAGTATTCTGTAAAATGAGAATTTGTGTTACTTATAAACTCATAATATTGAGGAGAATACTTTTGGGATTACCTTTAATCCATGTGAGGAACCACTGATAGGGTGAAAGTTGCCTCTTATGGGGACATGCAGCCACCACATGCTTGTCTCAGTTAGTGGCAGTTCTGCTTCAAATGGAAACAGCTGTTGCAACATCAGCTTTTCATGTGTGTAAGGAGCAGGGAGCTCATCTCTAAAATGTTCACACAATACAAACAGATTTCACTATAAACCACAGACCCTGACCCTTGTGGCTCATTGGAGGGAAAGCTACGCGTGAGCTTTTGGAGTGTGTCGCTAAAGGCAGCTAACACTGTGAGTGTGCAGGCAGAGAACGGGTGACTGACACACTGGCACAGAGCCATCATCCTAAATATTTGTGCCAATATCAGTAACGTGTTACTGCTACACAGAAGAAGCTCAAGAGAACTTGAAAAAAGTGAAAGATTTAGTGATACAGGCACCATCAGGAAATTAGTTAAACTATTAATCGGGAAGTCTCTGTCTTCATTAGTGTCCCGCTCCTGGCTGTCCGATGGCCTGGATCCGCCCCTGACCCTTTAGGGAGCAGTGGTGTGGGACATGGCCTGGATCCGCCCCTGACCCTTTAGGGAGCAGTGCTGTGGGACATGGTCTGGGAGCAGGACAGGGAGGAACGGCTGGTCCTTAGTGAATTATTGAGATACTTTTAGACATATTGTTATTTATAGAACATAAAACATTTATTGTCATATCAACAATAAATCTTACCCACACCTCAGTCAGCAGCACCTCTACCCCATAGTCAGAGAAATTCATTTTCTTTGCACATTTTAGCCATGGTCTTTTTCCTTTGCCTTCATAATTCTTGTTTCAACACCACATGAAGTGAAATGAAGGCCTCCACTAGGTGGAGCTCTTAGGCTTGTTCACTTACACACAGTAATACCAATTTGTGATTCATGAAAGAAATGTGTCTGTGTGGCTTGCGCAGATGTATTCCTGCGCATATCCAGCGGGTGAGAAGTGCACATTCATACACCAGAGGTGCCTCTGAAATCTACGCAAACCATGGTAATGTGGACCAAAGGCCAGAGTTGAAAAGATTTAAAATGGACAAAACAAAACTGATCTTGCTGTACTAAATCCTCACCCAGAGTGCACTGGCCTCCGGTGTTCAGTGCTGGGAGGTGCTCTACCAAAAACTGAAACACAGTGACTAATGTTGGTTTCAGAATCGCACCCTTTTTCCCACAAGTAACTGCTGTTCCTACACTGTCTATATTAATAGCTGCTGATCCTACCCTTTTATATTAGTAACTGCTGATCCTACACTATTTTATTACAAGTTCACAATCCTGCCTTCAGGTCATGTCTCAAACGCCTCTTGTGAGAACCAAAAGAGCAATCTCTTCATTTAGCCCAAAAAGTATACCACTCCTAAATTGTAAAATGGCACTCTCTTTTTAAAATAAATTAATGTAGGATCACTGTAGGGTCACACTTGGGTCACTGTAGGGTCACTGTAGGGTCACACTTGGGTCACTGCAGGGTCACACTTGGGTCACTGTAGGATCACTGTAGGGTCACACTTGGGTCACTGTAGGATCACTGCAGGGTCACACTTGGGTCACTGTAGGATCACTGCAGGGTCACTGTAGGATCACTGTAGGGTCACACTCGGGTCACTGTAGGGTCACTGTAGGGTCACTGCAGGGTCACTGTAGGGTCACTGTAGGGTCACACTCGGGTCACTGTAGGGTCACACTTGGGTCACTGTAGGGTCACACTCGGGTCACTGCTGTGCGGCAGAGCAGTAAGTAACAGGCGTGTAGGGTTGCCGGTTCGATTCCCCGCTGGGGCACTGCTGCTGTACCTTTGGGTTCCCACAGTTGCCTCAGTAAATATCCAACTGTATAAATGGATAAAAACTGTGACTTATGTAAGAGCATCCACTAAATGACAATGTTAATAATGTAAATAAACTAGGGTGGCCATCCCTAATCTTTCCATTGGCTTGTGTGGCATGGTGGCTCCTGACAGATCGTGTGCTCACTGAACCAAAAACCCAAATCCCTACAGTAATATTCCCACAAACACCCACCCATGATCTGTTCTACAAACAACCCCCCCCAATAAACCTCCTCATAAACACAGAAGACAGAGGCCCCCTCCCATAAGAAATCCCACCCCCCATAGTCAGAATGGGGAGCCCATAAAACTCTGTACGGTTCTGAACAGCAATCATTAAGAAGGATTACTCACCTGTAGCGTAAGATGGGATAGCAGCAGGCTAGTTGTCAAACCACCTCAGTTAGTGAAAAAGACAATAAATATGGAGCCTAAAATAAAAACATTTTAAACCAAATATATCATTTATAAGTAGTTTTGTATAAAAAATAATTATAATAGATCCACTTTATTTATCTTGCTTAATCCCTGACTTCTATTTCCTAAACAAGGACAATGGATCTTAATGTGTTGTTATGCCAATACTAGCTTTCAGATATGAAGTTTTCTCCAGTCTGCATTTTTGCATTTTTGGCTTTTAATAATGGTTTTTATTGTGATGGCACATTTCGTCATCCCGCTCCCAGACTACAGAAGGAGGAACAATGAGAGGAAGGTGACAAAGTAGGAAAGGAAACAACAACTAAGACTGAGAGGAAAACATTTTAATGTTGATATTCATGTAATATATTTTTCAGAAATGGAAATACAGAAATATACATATGGAGGAAACATTACAAACAGTTGCGTTTCAGCTCACAAACCATTTCATTTCTCCAGGGTGTCCTGCGTTTAACAGGAACCATTTTAGTTTTAACAGGAGCAACAATATCTAGAGCCGTTTTAACATGGCTGTTAAAAAAATCCTCTGTAGATAATCATCATCTAATCATCTGTAGATAAGAGATTAAGGGGGCTTAAAGATGTTTCAGGCCTAGCCATATACTCAGAAAACTTGGCTGCAGCTGTGGAGTTCCAGCAGCGTTTCTTAACTGTTCTAGTAATGTTCTTATTGATTACAGGTAATATAATATTAAAGAAGACACAGTAATGGTGAGAAACAGCAAGGTCCTTAACAGTAGTTGCCACAATATGTAGACATGATCAAATCTAGAGTGTGACCTTTGTTGTGTGTAGGCCCTGATACATGCTGTGTGAAGTCAAAGGAATCTAATAACACCTTAAAATCCCTTGCCTTAGAGTCTGATTCATTGTCAATATGCAGATTAAAATCACCAAGAATGAGTATTTTATCATATTATCATATTTTATAAAAAGAAAATCAGAAAATTCAGACATGAACAATTGATTAGTTTTGGGAGGGCGATAGACCAAGGTACAAATCATAGGAAATTGCTTAAAAACTGAGAGCATCAGTAACTCAAATGACAAAATGTCATCCAGAGCGACAGAATTGCATTGAAAAATCTGCTAAAGACTTTGCAGCCCCTCTTGAATACAGGTAGGGGACCAGACACATTGAATTTAAGTTCAATTCTAAAAATAACTGTATGTTTGGAGGCAAAGGCAGGCGTTACGACATTTCTGTTTTTAGTCCTGGTGATCATCCCAGCTGCTACCTTCTGCGCTCACTGAGGACATTAAAGCATCTGACAGCGACGTGTTACAATTCAGAACGGAATATGGATAAAATCCAACTGATCAATCTTCCTCCAACTCCAATTGGATTATTTTACCATTATTAGATTAATTATCTTTGTAAACCGTGATCATGTCAACATAAAGATAAATTATCTTAATTAATCACAACTAACAATCTAATGACAATGTTCTAGCTGACCTGTCAAAGATTATGAGCATATTCCTTGGTTTAACAGCAACTTCAGTTTGAATGAATAAAAGATGTATTTGTCCTTTATTTTATGATCGTCATGGTGATGTTGCTCAGTCTACCACTTTACTCCCGTTCCAAGGTCACATGACAGGAAGTGATGTGCAGCAGTGCAGGGCGATCAGCAGCAGCATCAGTAAAAGCAGAGAGGAGAGCCGTGCCCATCTGCTCCTCGGTCCAGCAGAACTCACACTGCACCCTGTGGAGGACAGCAAAGACCACCGTGAGGCGTGAGCCTGTGTAACAGCTGTCTGTGGAGAAGAAACTCAGACGTACTTGTGAAAAATAGCAACAGCTATAAATCATTTTATTATAGTCACATGGTCAAACAATTTAGTTTTTATCAGCTATCTTTACATGCACTCACGAGGAAAGGCAACCTGAGAACCAGCTTGGAGAACTAAAACTGGCTTGCTGGCATACTTTGAGTCAAACAGTTGTATGCTACTCTAAACTAGCTGTGTACCTTTAATGGAGGAAAACTTTAAAAATAAATACCTGTATGAGGCTCAGACCTACTGTTGTAAATCAGGAAGGCCATTAGTGATGAAAGTGACCACTTACGGGAGCCTTACTGGCATATTTATTAAGAATATATCCCTGTGTTACCTTGACAACAGTTTATTTAAAATGATCTGCCTGTTGGATTTAGGTTAGGTTGGATTTCTGAGGGGACCTGCTAACATCAGGATTGGCCAGACGAGGTCACAGGTCAGACCAGATCAGGCTGCATCCACCATAACAGAAGAAAAAATATGTCACACAAACTGTTGTTCTGGTCCTGCAGGGCACATTTATAATTAAGTCATTGTTGTACTTATGTGAACTGATACACGTCATGTGAATTTGCTGCTAAGTTTAGCATGAACTATGAAGCATCTATTCACCACTTTGAATAATGTTATTTTCACACTGTTAGCCTGGTATGCTAGCCTGCTATGCTAGCCCTTTCCCTCACATGTGAGGAAAAAGGTTTTACTGTGAAGGTCTGGTTTGGTTTTTGGTTCAGTCACTGATCCCTCACATGTGAGGAAAAAGGTTTTACTGTGAAGGTCTGGTTTGGTTTTTGGTTCAGTCACTGATCCCTCACATGTGAGGTAAAAGGTTTTACTGTGAAGGTCTGGTTTGGTTTTTGGCTCAGTCACTGATCCCTCACATGTGAGGAAAAAGGTTTTACTGTGAAGGTCTGGTGTGCTTTTCTCAGTCGCTGAAACCCACATCCCAGATGAGCTAAACATGGTAGCAGTGCTCGAGTTCCCGTCTTTATGATCCAGCTGGTTTGGTCACTGATGTGTATTTGGCAGGAATATACCTGTGCATTACCATCTGTTTCCTGAATGCTGTTTTCCATGCAAATGGCCTGCCCCTCTCTGCCCCTCTCTCCCTCTCTCTGCCCCTCTCTCCCTCTCTCTGCCCCTATCTGCCCCTCCCTACCCCTCTCTGCCCCTCTCTACCCCTCCCCCTATCTGCCCCCTCTACCCCTATCTGCCCCTCCCTACCCCTATCTGCCCCTCTCTACCCCTCCCCCTATTCTGCCCCCTCTCTGCCCCTCTCTACCCCTCCCCCTATCTGCCCCCTCTCCGCCCCTCCCTGCCCTCTCTACCCCTCTCTACCCCTATCTGCCCCTCTCTGCCCCCTCTCTACCCCTCTCTACTGGTATCTGCCCCCTCTCTACCCCTATCTGCCCCCTCTCTGCCCCTCTCTACCCCTCCCCCTATCTGCCCCCTCTCTGCCCCTGCCTGCTGCTGGCATCACCTGGCAGTGGCTGGAAGGTGAGGGAGTGAGAGAAGCTCTGCTTGAGCACATCCAGACTCATCTCAACACTGAGGGTCTGTGTGTCCTTCAGCTTCAGCTTCATCTCACTGCGCACTGTATAGCGCCCTCTGCTGTCCAGCTCTGTACGGGTGTGGCTCTCATTGCTGATGTCACTTCCTGTCGTGTCTCTCCACATGACAGTGGGCTGGGGGAAGCCCTGGGAGGAAGTGAGGGTGACGATGATGATGTCACAGGAGGTCTGGATGGCAAGCTGAGGTTCATCGTAGGGGGCTGTGCAGAGACAGTGAAAATCCAAAGTTACTGGACGAGTAAGACATGGACCAGTGACACGTGATCAGGGAAAAGACTTCCAACAAAATTTAAATGCCTTATTTGACAGAGAATGATCCTCATGGTTCTGTCTTTCTCTCTAAATCCTTCCATAATTGTAGTTACTTGCCACATAGGCAGAAAGATATTCTATTTTTCCAAGAGATGTGGTCGCAATGGTACTAACCGGCCACAAGGAGGAGCAGTTTCTCCTGGATTTTGCTTATCTCATTGGCCACTGCACAGATGTACTCGCCATGGTCGCTCCCCTGCACCCCCCTAAGTCTTAGCGAGGCATTACCCACTGACAGCTCTTCTGGGAAGAGCTGAGTGCGCCCCCTGTAGACTGAACTCTGCCTCTGTAGTTGATCTTTCCTTCGATAGTAGCTGTGAACCACCTCTGTATCTCCACGCTGCCAGTTGACAATCACACTGTCGAGGCTGTCAGTCTGTCTCTGCGGAAAGGAGCAGCTGAGAGTGACATCACTGCCCGGAGCTGCGAGCACTGGGGTCACCGGCTGCTCGACCGGAGAAAGCACTGTGGACACAGTCAGAGAGCGCTTACTGGCATCATACATCATACACAGCATAATAATCACAGCAGCAAAAAGAGTAACAGTAATAGATACCAACAGCCATAATTACAGTACATATTCATCAAACTGAAAAACAGTGCTAAAACAAAAACACAGTGCCAAACAGGCGTACTTAAGAGCAGCATTCTTAAATCATTCCACAGTGATCCCCTTTACCCCTTTATCTCTAGTGGGCTACTCCATGGCGTTCAGAAAAGGGCTCAGTTCACACGTGTCGCCACTAGTGGGCAGCACTGCTGAGCGGGACTTATCCCTGTGGATATAAATGTAACACTCTGCACACCACAGCCCTGAACCTGTGCCCGCCTTCGCTGCACTCTGTGTTCTGAGCTGCTGCTTACAGCAGATTGCACAGTTCCCTGGCCATTGCCTTGATAAAGATGTGCATATTTTAGAGGAGTAATGCTAACTTTGCGTGATAAATTTTGCATGCAGAACTCATAGCAGCATGTGAAAATTATATTTAGCTTATCTCCTCTGCTGTTATCACAGCTTGTCTTTGGTGGTGCAGCTTCATGCTGCCAAGTTTATCTTGGTTTAGTTAAAATGTCTTTTTCCCCTGAAATGAGACAAACAGAATCCTACAACATACATGCAGCTATCCCCTGCACTCCCAGACTCTCAGTGCACCACAGTGGAGTGGCGGCTCATTGGAGGTCAGGCCCTGGCCTACCTACCCACCCCCATAACTAGCACCACAAAACCAATTTCATAGTCATAGGGCTCAGACTGCTCTTAGAGTTGAGTCACACAGGACCCACATTTAGGGTACCTCAGCAAAATGTTGCTTTGCAAAGTTCCCGCAAGGCTGTCATCATTTATTCAAATTACTTTAACGATACGATTACTTTACAATAACTTTATGACTTCATTGACTCATTCTTCTTTCGGAATTCAAGAGGATTCAAACAAACACACACACTCACCCAAATTCAAACACAAACACACACACTCAGTCACCCCAGCTCGTACACACAAACTCACACACTGGTACAAATAAATGGCTATCTACACAAGTGTGGTGGCTACAGCTGATTTGATTGGGAGACTAACGCACGTCTTATCAGACGGCAACATTCATCAGCATTCACCCCCCCAATCCTCTGTGCCACCAAATTTCAATCATCGGCTGCCAAGTTCTCCCCACAATAACAGGTGTCTCTTTTTCCGTTGGCCGTTGCTGTTAGTTTTTGACAGTTTACTCTGAAACCATGGAAAGTCCCCATTGCAGGTGAGTGAGGTGAAAAACAGTTATAAATAACCAGACATAAACACACAATGCACACACTCTCCAGGCAGTTTGAGTGCTGCTCCTATTCAACAGACTCAGTTTGAGTACCGTATTAAACAGACGGGCAATTGCTCTGCCGTTAGCTTAGCTGTGGTTTAGAGTTTAACACGGTTTTAAACGTGCATGTTGAGGAAGAAGTCACTGGCTTCTTAAGCCCCATTGTCGTGTCATCGGTACCTGTGGTTTAACCCAGTGTTCCCCAAACACTGGGTTGCAGGAGATTTTATTTGTGTCGCCAAATTGCTTTGCAGAATTTCTTCCATGGCCCACCTATCACACCCTTTCGCGCGTACGGCTGTGTTCACGCCTGGCGTCTTTTTGAAGCTGTCAGCGTCTGTGTTACGCAGCAATCGTATGGAGTCGCCCGTGATTTCAAACTCGCCCTGAGCGGCTTTTTCTGCAGCTCAGGCCGTTTTTTCCAGTTGAAAAAGTTCAACTTCTTAAAAAAAAAAAAAAAAAACGTTTTTGACAGCTGACCAATAACAAGCGGAGTAGTGACACCTGTCGTTTCCCATAACAACCACCAAAAATGGAGAAGGTAGCGGTGGAGAAGTTAATTGTGCTAGTTTCTGAGCACAGTGAACTGTACAACATGACAGTTAAACTGTATCATAACATTCATCACAAAGATGCTGTTTGGAGTCAAATTGGACGGATCCTAGGAGTTTCTGGAAAGTGTTTACTGCTTGTCTTTAGCAAAGCTAGCCTGTTAGCTAACGTTAGCTCCGCAACAATGTATAGCCAACTAGATCACTAACAATGTACATGCTACTGTTATGGCAACAAAAGATGCTCTCAACTGCTTTTTGGAACAAATGTTGCCAGCGTTTTTTTTAAATGCTCTGGCCAGCGTTTTTCATCAAAAAGACGCAACGTGTGAACACAGCCTCAGATCACACTGGTGTGATTAGCCGCTTAGCGCGTATGCTAAAACCGGTGCGATTTGAAAACTAGATTGGAAAAATTCTAGCTAATTTTAGCTTTGAGGAAACAGCGATTTAACATTAAAAATATAGAAAATGCGGCGGTGAAAACTACGAGAAGCTTAATAACGCTAATGAAAACGTAACGAACCATAACACGCACGCTACATAGGGTTAGCCAGGTAAATAACACATAATGTGCTATAAGATTTGACGTGGAATAGACCTGATGTGGTTAACGAATTGATTGTTGACTGCTTGAATAGCTGCACACTTGTTCTGATAATAGGCATGAGCATTTCAAAAAAAACTTTCAACAAGAAGCATGTTTTTGATAGTACTGAATGTTCGTATTGTTCTGGTAATTGTACTTATTACATTGAATCTAGTATGAAAGGCTAGCGTACATTCTGTTTCTTTTACTGATGAGGGAAAAAAAACAAGAGCCTGTTAACTCCGCCTAAATACACTTATTTTGTCTCATTTATGTTTTCGATAACACGTGCATAAAACGAAGTTATGGCTTATCAAACGTATATCTCTTCAACATGGCTTATTTACCTATTCAGGATAATATAAGGTGATGCGGAAATGGCAGTAAAAATAGTCAGGAACGTTCATTTATGCACAAATCTGCTCTTCTCACGATTTATAGATAAGGCCTAATGTGAACTGGGTCGCGATGGTTTGTCATTTTTAAAAAGTGGATCCCCAGAGAAAAAGTTTAGGAAACACTGGTTTAACCTACTGCTGAGGTTTAGCTTGATCTCAGTTGCTGTGTCTTCAAGAAATTTCATGTCAGCCACTAGAGGTCACTTTTTGTGCGCATTTGCTTAAACCTGACCCTGAGGTGGTTTAAGGGGAGACTAAACCATCTCATTTGCAGAATGAGACCTATATCACATCCTACACACAAACTGTAGTAATATTTTGTTAATATCTGCCCCCGTGTAGGCCTGTGTTGTCACTTACTGTGACTGTGTGAAATAAAAGCCATATAGGCATATCTCTTAATATAGTCCTATAATTAAGGTTAGCGGACATAACTTTCTACAACTTCTTCGAAAAATTGTAGACTGTTTTTTCTAATTACAAAGACAGACCAAACATGCTTAATCTAAACAGTGCATTCTGCATTCATCGCTAGGATTTTAGCGCTGTGCGGCCCCGTCAGTTTTCAGCGAGATACAGTATATACCGTGTCGGTAAATTAGGCTAGTTAGTTGTGTATTAAATCACCTGACACTTTTGCATGCACACCAAGAAAAACAGTGGAGACTTTGATTGACTGATTGATTGAATGATTGATTTATTGATTTAATTTCACTTTCAAACCATGGACATGCATAACATCGAGCTGAAGGCAGCCCCTCTTTGGCTGAGCTGTGTCTCCGATGGAGATAATAAATTATAGCCTAATAATTGTATTCATTTTGTTGTTGTTGCTTATAAACTTTTTAGTAGCCTATCATTGATAAATTTCGACCAAATTAAATTGCCGTATCATCCTAAAGCTTGTAATAGTTTTTGATCTAGCCTATACCATTGGACCCAGAGATGGGGCTGCCCTTCCCCCTGTCTTTTGACTCTGTGTAACCTTAGACCTAGAGCCACTGCCCCTCAAAATGTCTATGCACGTACCTGAGTAATGATAATAATTCAAAAACGATCCAGACCAAAATGCTTATAAATAGAGGGTTACAATAAAGTCATAACATAAGCAAGGGTCTTATTATTTATTTATTGCAGGGAAATAAACGTTATTTTTGGTGGATGTGAAGTCAATTGTATAAGAAATATATAAGCCTAATAACGATTGCAATAGCCTATAATATTTATACTACATTGAGGATCCAACTCGCAAAGAATCCTAAATTATGTCATTACAGATATAGGATACACATTAGGCTACAGATACCCGGGCGTTCACCTGGACAACAGACTGGACTGGAAACGTAACACTGAGGCTGTCTACAGGAAGGGACAGAGCAGACTCTACTTCTTGAGGAAGCTTAGGTCCTTTAATGTGTGCAGCAAGATGTTGCGTATCTTCTACCAGTCTGTTGTGGCAAGTGCAGTTTTCTTTGCAGCCATCTGTTGGGGCAGCAGCATCAGAGCTGGCGACTTTAAGAAACCGAACAAACTGATAAAGAAGGCGGGCTCTGTGCTGGGGACTGCTCTGGAGCCCCTAGAATTGTTTGTGGAGAGGAGGATGTTGCACAAGGTGCTCAGCATATTGGACAGCACTACACACCCCCTACACAACCTACTGGTCAGACAAGAGTGTCTTCAGTCGGAGGCTCTTTCAGCTCCACTGCAATAAGGACCGTTACAGGAGGTCATTCCTGCCCACTGCAGTAGCCATCTACAACGACTCCCCTCTGTGCTGGGAGAGGAGACTCCTCTCCTGAGTGGCAATTTTCCACAATGTACCTCATTGTGTGTGTTTCTGTAAGATCTACCTCATTGTGTATGTTTCTGTAAGTTATGTGTGTCTTTTGTCATTTTGTGAATTGCTGCTGTAACACTGGAATTTCCCCTTGGGAATAAATAAAGTGCTCTATCTATCTATCTGTCTATCTATCTATCTAAGTGGCATTCCTGTTAACTCTGTGTTCTAGCAGAGAATATCTATATAGACAGGCTGGTTCTGGGTAGATCTCCAACTTCCAGTTTCCAGACAGTTTAACTGCGAATCAGCTGAACCCGTGCGTGTTGTTACACAGCAATCACATTCAGTTTAACACACAGCTGCATGTTAAACTCGTGATACTTGCGGTTTCAGTAGTACAGTTCTAAAGCTCAGCTAAGCTATCTGACAGAGCAATAGCCCCATTCAGTTGTCCCTCTTTGTTTATAGATAAACATTCAGGGTGAAGCTGTTCTTGCTTTAATGGAGATGAATTTGCAGAAAAGGGATAACAATCCTTACCTGTCAGAGAGAGCAGCAACTTAAAGATAAAATGATTTCTCATAACTCAAATGCCTGTTCATAATTTGAAGTTAGATTATCCAAAAACAGAGAGTGACCTGTAAAAAGCAAAGGGCAGCCATGTTACCCAGACAAAAGCAAGACATGACACATTATTCTCAGACAGAATGCTCCAGATTAACAACACTGCCTCATTTACCTTTGTTCCAGTGGTTTAATTACTTTTAGTTCAGAATGTTGGTACCCATACAGGATGTATGCAGACGCTGGCAGTGTATGTTTACAGCAGGTGCTGAGCTGTGGGTGTGAGATTATGTTCAGCGACACCAACAAAACATGGAAACAAAATCCTGAAAAATAATGCAAAAACAGACACTGAAAATCAGACAGAATAAATAACACCAGAGCAGTCAGAGTACCAACTGTTCAAAAGAGCAGGATCATTCTCACATTCTCCCCTTAACCGACCCAAAGGGACTGTTTCTCACATTCTCCCCCAAACCGGCCCAAAGGGACTGTTTCTCACATTCTCCCCCAAACCGGCCCAAATACTCTTACATACTTTTTGGTCAGAAAGTTAATGTCAGGACCCAACAACTAATACAGTTTCCACAAGTGAACACACCGAGGCGGTGTTATATGCATTCAAATATCATTTAATCCATTTATTTTATTTCATGACTAAAAAAACAGCACAGCTCCCAACTACATCATTGGATTAGTTATTTTGCTACGTTATTTCAAGTGCATCGGTCTGATTGGTAAAACTGACAACTGTAGACCTACTAATACATAAGTGCATATATAGTTCTCCATGCTGAACTCGGAGGAAACATTTTGCAGCATATTCGGGTGACTACGTATTAATTTTCTGAAAAGGAACGCACAGAAATACTAACTAATATTCAAGTGTCCAAATTCAAATAAATAAACTTAACAGGTCCGCAGTTTGCGCATGTTCTATATCTGCAGACATATGTATTTTCTTTCATTACCTGCAACCGTGCAGATTTTACAACGTTTATTTTCCATTCATGAATAATATTGAGAGTTTTCCCTCACCAACGCGTGTGTGTCTGTACATCCTCTTCGGTGCTACGTCTACTTCCCGTCTCATTTTGTAAATACGCAGTAATATTTGTGCCAGCTGTACTTCAGTATGGTCTTCACAAGCTCACATCTTCATCTTCGACTGCACTGAATGTACAGTGTGTCTTCACTGGCTGAGCGGAGCGGTCAGGGGGAATTCCGCTCTGCGGAAAGCACCCGGGATTCCGTTCCGCTAAAAAATGAGACTGGTCTAATAGGCCCTTAATGGAGTTGCTGTGCACAGTCGTATGTCAACATGTTTAATTGATTCGGTATGACTAGCTGATACACATTCAGGTGTTTGTTTCTATATTTTTGATGCAACGTTATGTACAATCAGAAATACTACAGTCAGCTTACAGTTAAGACACGTTACTGATGCCTTAGCAGTTGCCCGGGTTTCGATCTTATGAGCATTCCATCTGTGTCTACTACAAACCGCTCAGTACATGAACCTGGTTCTGACCTCCTTGGGGCCCTAAGCAAAATTCTGCTAAGGGGCCCTCCTACCTGACCCGTGAGCCATGTAAACCATTAGCCATTGCCACACAGTCACACCTGACACCCCAGTGCTCCCCCTACAATCCTCCCTCCTTTAATACAGTTTGCTCCGTCTGTCGGTCTAAGAGTAAGTAGACCTATAGAGAACAGAATGAGGTATAAACAAACAATATTTATTGAATAGAATATTTTATATAGAATCTTAAGATAAGTGAACATTAACATTAACATAAATAAGAAAATGTAGAAAATACAAAATGTAGAAAATAATAAAATATAAGGATAAGGATAAGGATGTTTTATTGTCATTCCAGGACATGTGCATGACAGGGAACGAAATGAGGTACTCAGGTCCAGGTTTGGAATAGTAATAATAATAACAACACACGCCTAGCCCGTAAAGCACAGAGCATTGCTGCTGATCCCACTCACCCATCGCACACGCTCTTCAGCCCCCTCCCCTGAAGTCTGGACTATTCTCCACCCATTCCTACTCCCAACATTAATCACGCACAAACTCACACAGATCTGCACAGTCACAATAATTAAAATGAAATGACTCAGTGCTTCTGCGCCCCCTACCGCTCCTGTCACACCGCGTAACTTACGCTACATATTTGCGTTAGCGTTCGTTCTGCCGATGAAAAATGAAACTAATTAATACCAATTGACTACTTTTTTGAAACAATGACAGCATTTCTACTATTAACGGTAAATGTTGTGAACTTATGTTGGGTCTAATTAGCTAGTCAGCACGTAACGCGAAGGCATTAATAAACCCCGAAATACAGAGCCCTCATGGTAGTTAATGTTATGCGAGGCGTGATGAATGCGATGCTTTAGCCGCGTTACCCTACAGTCACACGCCCGACACAGGAGGGACACAAAGCGACCGGCTGCCATTCATTTTCAAGGAAAGGTGGCGATTTACGGCGACAAGAGACAAACGGCCCTTGCAAAGCCAACTAGGTGGGGCTACAATGAGGTCTATTTTATGCAAATACGAGCGATGCGACACGGCGACCCCCAATGGGAGTGAAGGCAGCGTGACACACGTTGCTGAAACAAATGATGCAAATGTTTTAGATTAGTTCTGTAACTTAGTAATCACAAGCCAGGAACGCCCATAAGCGACAAGGGCTCCTGTGTCGTCCGTGTGGGCGCAGGTTAGCGCCGCCGCCGCTGCTCAGTGAAAATGACTTCCGGGTCCGTACGGGTCGCACCGTGATGGCGTCGCGAATTTATTGCGTCACTGGAGCGCGTCGCGAATTATTTATGTCATCGCAACGCGTCGCGTTCTATTGCGTCATCGGAAGGCGCCCCTTAAGAATGGCGACAATGAAAATAGAGCGCAGCGAGCGTTTGTTCTGAGATACACACCTCTGAGCACACACGAGTAACACATACTCAGCAACGAGCCCCTGTCATCGTGCAGATTGGATAATTCGTAGTTTTGAGATTCAAGGAAAGGTTTGTATTTAACAGGCAGCCGACGTAAATGAAGCGTTGCGATGTGCTTGTGAGAGGAGCCAGCGAGCAGCTTTGCGGGGAGGATCTCCGCTTTGCGCCTTAACTTGGCGGATGTGTAGCGACCTAAGCAGCTAGTTTTCGGAGAGCTGGAAACGCAGTGCAAATACTGCGATACTTGACGAGATCTGGCCAGTTTCCCAGAGCCAGGAGGGTACAGTCATAAACTCTAACAGGCGTGGAGGAGTGCCTTAGCACTTACATTTGCCAACTCTTTTTGAGAAAATGTACCTTCACAAGTGTAGGCCAGCTGTCTGGTGTGTGTTTAGCGGGTGTCAGTGTGCTTTAGCTGTATATTTTGCGAGAGGCAGTTAGTACCCCTTTCGGGTGTAAGGACTTAGGGACATGTGCTGTTTTTTAGATAGAATTTTGGCAGTTTTTATAAGAACGTAATTAATTCTTTTTTTAAATTTCCGTCAAATTATGAACAACAGTGGAAGGGCTCCTCCCTAAATGAGAGTGCGTCTGTCGCTGTGTTCAGTTTTACCGAAAAGGCGCTTTTCTAGTGTTACAGGATATTGGAAATGTGCAGAGCGCTGTAGCTGAGGATCAGGCTTGCTTTGTATGAGTGAACTTTCTGCGAACGTGTGGGTGAAGTTAACAGAACCCAGAGATGCCCAGCTGCTGACCGTGTGTTGCAGTTGCAGAGTCGGGGAGAATGGCGGTGAAATCGGGAGAGGAGAGGCTGAAGGAGATGGAGGCCGAGATGGCGCTGTGAGTGAAAACCTCTGTCTGTCTGTCTGGCCTGGCCAATGAATGTGATTCTTGTGTGTGTGTGTTTCTCTTGTGCTGATGAGTGTGTTTCCTGTGTGTGACCCCAGGTTGTTCCTCTGTCTTCTCAGATTTGAGCAGGAGGTCCTGGGGGGCCCAGTACCCCCAGGGAGCCCGGCAGTGGTGGAGGCCATGCCCATGGCCCTGGCAGTACCAACCGTGCCCGTCGTTCGACCAATTATCGGCACCAACACCTACCAGCAGGTGTGTACATGTGAAGGAGGTGGTGAGGCAGAAAGTGATACAGGTAGAGAGAGTATTTTCATATCAAAACGGTAATAATAGCTTCTATATAGTCCTTCTTACATTTAGCACCAGGTGCTTTACATAGAAAGATAAACTGCAGCAAAAGTGGGAAATTAGAGAAAATAGGAGGACATATAGAGGGACATTTAAAAAGATTAATTAAATGTGAAGATGGTGATGGACTAACATGAGTAACATGTTTAAATGAGTTCACAACAAAATGTAAGTGTGCAAAGACATGGAGAAACTGAACTGAACAAAACAAGTGGCCACTCAATTAAAAGGAGGCTTGTGAAAGTGGGATTTAAAGAAAGGCAGAGAGATTTATTTGATCTGATCTGTTTGGGGGAACACACATACACGCATACACACATGCACACACACACACACACACACAATGGCTTTACACCTTGAGAGTCACCAGAACCCATCGACAAATGTTAAGATGCTGAGAGCAAAAAAATACTCCATGCATAAGCATAAATATGA
Organism: Megalops cyprinoides; assembly: GCF_013368585.1. Classification (NCBI taxonomy): domain Eukaryota; kingdom Metazoa; phylum Chordata; class Actinopteri; order Elopiformes; family Megalopidae; genus Megalops; species Megalops cyprinoides. The sequence continues at coordinate 233,858 of NC_050592.1, forward strand.
GAAGAGTGACAGAGCAGTCAGAGAAAACGGACTGAAGAAAAAAGACAAATCCCACAGTATGACAAAACCGAGAGATACAGAATGTCTGCTGAAACATCAGATCTATTTAAACAAGTGGTGTGACAGTAAAGAAACATTTCCATCAGGGTCACAAAAGAGAAACGCGCTTTTTCACTGGGTCTCATTTGATCCACAGGCCCTTATTTCTGTGTCTCAGGCAGCTCCTCTGTCCGTCTGTCCCTCTCAGGTGCAGCAGAGTTTGGAGGCGAGAGCAGCCACTTGTGTGGGTCCTCCACACCCTGCATTTGTGGGACCAGGTAAAAAGGAGAAACCATGAATCTGAAGGTCTGGAGGGTACCGTCACCTGCATCTAGAGAGAATAGTCCCTCATATTTGTTCATGCGTTATGCCTGTTGTTTTGTGGTATGCTACAATATTAACCTTGCTTAGAGCCCAGTTTTTGGTAGGTTGTAATAAACGGGTATTGAGAATCCTCCCTGATCACAGAGGTTGGTACATTATAATGTGGTCTCTGGGTGCACAGGGCTAAGTGCGAACAGCTCCTCTGACCTTTGCTCCCTGTGTTTTTGCGTCCCCCCACCCCCCCCACCAGTGGTGCCCCCGGTCAGAGCTCCTCCCATGATGAGACCTGCCTTTGTGCCTCACATTCTACAGAGAGCAGGTATCTCCCAGTGCGACTCGCACACCACTGCACTGTGTGATGTATTACCACTTTAAACAGCTGGATACTGAATGAAGCAAATAAGTACCCCAGTAAAAGGTACAGCACCCCACAGTGAGAGACTGACCCTGCAGCCTTTTTAAGGAGGACAGATATGTGAACAGGAAGGGTGTCTGTAGACTGAGGTCAGTGATGGAATGGTGCCAGCAGATGCTGTGGTCTGAAGTCACTGCCGCGCACTCTGACTCCAGCTCGCTCTTCCTCAGGGGGGCAGCGGATGCCGATGATGCGTGGACCCCCTCCTCAGGGAATGATGGCTCCACCTCTACCACGCCCACCACCTCCTCCGCCCATGATGATGGCTCCTCCCATGCCGGGCCCCCCCCCCTTGGGTGGCATGCCCCCGGTCAGCAGCACCTCCCTGCTGGACTCTGCGTTCAGGCTTTCCCTTCCTGTCCCCCTTTTCCTCTCCCTCCTCTCTTTACCTCCCATCCTCCCACCTCCTCCTTTCTCCCCCATCTTGACATCTCTCCCCTTTCTCTTCATCCCCCTTTGTCATTGCATGTTATAACCCCCCCTTTCTTTTTCATGCCCTCTGACTCTCCTTCTCTCCCTCCCTCTCTCTTTATCTGTCTCTCAAATCCATGTTCACATTCTCTCTCCCTCCCTCTGCAGGTTGGGGCGATGAATACCATGGTGTCGGTGTCACCACGGCCGGTAGTCCAAGCCCCCCCCAAACTGACCCCCAGCGTCATCCAGGCAGCCCCCACTGTCTACACCGCCCCCCCTGCACCCAAGAGACCTGATGTCCGAGCCCAGAGACAGGCGCGCATGGTACACTCATACACACGCACACACACAAACACGCACACTCACAGAATCTTACACGCACGCATACATACACACACGCACTCACACTCACCCACAGACTCTAACACACACACACACACACACACGCATGCCCGCATAGGAAATGTATATAACCATTCTAACTGTTGTGCACATGATGCAAATCCACAGAGCTCTGCTGTCTGCACTGCGTGTAAACAGGATGTATATTTTACCTCCCTCTGCCCCCCCCAGGAGGAGCTGGCTGCTTCTGTCGCAGAGCAGCAAGCTGCAGTGGTGGCTGCAGGGCTGCTGGAGGCAAAGAAGGAGCCGACAGCTGGGGAGGACAGCGTGATCGGGCCGACACTGCCCGAACCCGACACCAGCCACACCGAGGTAACCCCTCACAGCCGGGTACTTTCACCTGTAACCCCTCACAGCCGGGTACTCTCGCCTGTAACCCCTCACAGCCGGGTACTCTCGCCTGTAACCCCTCACAGCCGGGTACTCTCGCCTGTAACCCCTCACAGCCGGGTACTCTCGCCTGTAACCCCTCACAGCCGGGTACTCTCGCCTGTAACCCCTCACAGCCGGGTACTCTCGCCTGTAACCCCTCACAGCCGGGTACTCTCGCCTGTAACCCCTCACAGCCGGGTACTTTCGCCTGTAACCCCTCACAGCCGGATACTCTCGCCTGTAACCCCTCACAGCCGGGTAACTCTCGCCTGTAACCCCTCACAGCCGGATACTCTCGCCTGTAACCCCTCACAGCCGGATACTCTCGCCTGTAACCCCTCACAGCCGGGTACTCTCGCCTGTAACCCCTCACAGCCGGGTACTCTCGCCTGTAACCCCTCACAGCCGGATACTCTCGCCTGTAACCCCTCACAGCCGGATACTCTCGCCTGTAACCCCTCACAGCCGGGTAACTCTCGCCTGTAACCCCTCACAGCCGGGCACTCTCGCCTGTAACCCCTCACAGCCGGGCACTCTCGCCTGTAACCCCTCACAGCCGGATACTCTCGCCTGTAACCCCGTGTGCTGAGGTACAGTGTGACGGAGTGCCATCACTATGGTTGAGTATGCGCTCTGACTGCCATACCAACGAGCCTGGCTCTTTGGCGTCGCGGTCAAAGTCGCATGGTTGGTACCCTGTAGACCCGGGTTCGAGGCCGGGTGGGGTGACTGCTCTCGCCCTTCGCTACATACAGACACCTTGTGTACCAGGTGCACATCCCCTCCGATGTGTTGCTTGCAGGTCAATACTGTGCTCTGCTGTTGTGCTCCAGCAGGCCCAGCTACGCTGCCTCTGTCCGTTTGCCTGAGTATTTCCTACATTTCCCTGCTTCAGCCAGCAGATGGCAGCGCAGAGGACAAGAAGAAGGGGAAGCAGGAGAAGGTGAAGAAGTGCATTCGCACCGCGGCAGGGACCTGCTGGGAGGACCCCAGCCTGCTGGAGTGGGATTCAGGTACGTCTCACAGACAGATGCGCGTGCTGGAGTGGGATGCAGGTACGTCTCGCAGACAGATGCGCGTGCTGGGAGGGGATGCAGGTACGTCTCACAGACAGATGCGCGTGCTGGAGTGGGATGCAGGTACGTCTCACAGACAGATGCGCGTGCTGGGAGGGGATGCAGGTACGTCTCACAGACAGATGCGCGTGCTGGGAGGGGATGCAGGTACGTCTCACAGACAGATGTGCGTGCTGGATCGCTGCTCAGGAGAGGGGAGGTTCAGGAGTCTGCCTTTCAGCCAGTTATGAAACCAAAGAAAGCTGAGATTCAAAATGGCGCCTTAGCCAGAGGCAGCAGCTGAATTCCACTGCCGGCAGAGACAGGGCGCTTACACAGGCGAGGAGAGCGCGTGCTGTTAGAACGAGCACCATGGAGAGTTAATGCATCTCCAGAGATGCACAGTTTGAGGACGACGCCTGTTCTACAGTGGGTAGCTATGTCTGTATGTATTACGCAGATCAGATAGTTCATTACTTGGTTCACTCTTCTGACCAAATCTTGCAAGCTACTGGGTAGCCACTGTTAACCGTGAGCACTGAGACTAGCAGTGTGATCTTATTACCTTCATCAGTACGGTGAGTAGGAAGTTCATAAGGTGATTATATTGTAGCTGAAGCAT
>NC_050592.1:242500-262500 GCF_013368585.1 Megalops cyprinoides
TCGGCAGCTCCAGCCCGGTCATGCAGCGCAGAGTCACAGGTACGCAAAGCCGTGTCCGCCGTATTCTCACCGCCTCCTCCCCCCGTCAGTTACATTTCCTTCGAAACGTTGTTCTTCAGCCTTAATGTTGATTTGTAAAATAATAAATATAACAGGGCAATAACTGATCATAGATTATTGCCAGCTCCTGTTTTCCAATACAATATTCCTCATGCGAATAGTTTTAAATGGACAAACCCACTGCCATTGTCGAAGAAAACACGAATGTAGGCTACTGCAACAGTTTAGTGTGGGGATTGCGCTTTCCGCGTTAATGACGGGAGGAAGTTCGGTCAGTTCCTGCACTTCACGCGCCCTACAATAACCCATCACCGAAGAGTATGAAAATCTGTTTTAATTGCAGGCTACAGGTTGAAGACTATTTCTATTCACATCTCTTCCACAATATATGACCGTGTTATGTGTAGTTCCGTAACTGGCTGTAAACTGAATGTCAGCGGAATATGTTTGCTATTTATTTAGCGTACCTGAGGACACCTGGCTTAACCTTTGGGTTGTAGCCCATTGATAACACAGTCTCGTTTACAACCGCACGCAGCTAAGAAAATTGATGGTGTAATAGGAGGTTAAGGTTGCTGCTTTTCTTTTACCCTTTACAACGTGAGTGCATTAATTTGTCTGGTTATACTACACAATGCCGTTGCAATGCATTAATGATTTCCTTTGAAATACTGCATAACTACGTACCGTATTCGGATTTGTAATGTGTACCCTGTGTTTTGTGTTGGAGACATTGGGCTCAACTGCATCTCGTAACGCTTACACAATTAATCGCAAACTATATTAACCTTCATTCGAACACCAAAGGATGCTGCAATACCTACCATGGTCAGGTGAGGGCGGTGTCTAACACCCTCGGTGTTAAGATACAGTCCAGTCATGCACCGCACAGTAAACCCGTTGTGGTGAGCAGCATCGCTGCGAAAGCAGCGAGCCGCTGTCTGCGTGGCTGAGAGTGGGGTGGAGGAGCGCAACGGCTGAAAAAGGGGCGCTGCTTTGGATTTTAGGGCCGGTAAGTCAGCTGCCTCCCGCTTCACAATGCCTTTGTCCTGAGGGGCACCTCAATGGACGGCCGCATTTCCCTACGATAGGGGTGCGCGTCGCAGTGCAGCTTATTTAAGCTTCGCCGCTGAGCTTATGTTTTGAGGAACTGTATCAGTTATATCCATAACTGCATATTTTAGCTTGATATTGCGTATTTTGCGTATGTGCTGCGTTTCGCGTTTCTCTCACGTCTCTTCGTAAGTGAGGATTCCCCCGTCGTGACGGTTTTGGTAGAGGCGAAGTGATCTTGGAGCCGTTTTTCATTAGTTTGCATGAGGGAGGGGGGCGGTTAGGACTCACATGGCTTTGTGATGCCGATCAGCGTGCGGGAGCGTCTCTCACTCACGCACCCCGCTCCGAACGGGGGACCCTCCGCACCCCCTTTTTCCGTTCTAACGCTAAAGATTTCTGTCGTTCGCTTCGATGTAAGGAGCTAAGTCGCAAACCCATGCCAGCGCCAGCACGACTCCCGTGGATATGATTGAAATGTATGGTAACGTTACTGCTAGCTAGTCAAAGCATCTGGCGTTTGCCCCCCTTCCTCCATCTCTCCCTCCTCCTCCCTTCTTCTTGGGGGTTTGCAAGCTTACGAAAGACTAAGCAGCGAGCAGCCCCGTTGGTGCACTGTTCTGTTGTGTCTGACTTGACGTGAGAGGTATGAACACCTTCAGAATGTGAGTACCCAAGGGAAGGAAAGAGAGGAGAAGGGTTTCGGGGCGCATGCATTCATTAGAAAAATAGCAGCTGCCTGTTAGCGAGCTAGCCAGCCGCTGCGAAAAGCGAGATCTTGGATTTGAAGACGGAGTCTCCCCGACCCCAACCTCACCCCCTGAACCAGGACATCGGAATGGTGGTGAGTCTGTGCGACACTTTATTTTCCTTACAATTTAACATGTGCGTGTTGCTGCGAAAGTGAAGCGGACGAAAGAGAAGAGAAAGAGCCTACAGCCTACGCATCTGGCATTAACTCTTTGTGGAAAGATAGCCAGCTAGCGAAGCTGTGGATAGTTGCATTAACGGTAACGTTAATAGTAACATTAGCTTCAGTGTTAACGTTAGCCACAACCAGCGCCGATGCTGCTGTTGCCATGGCATTAGGCGCATCCACACCGGCTCCTGCATCTACCCTTAGGGAAAAGGGATGAATAACTATTGTTCCCACTTTATCAGCTAGATCACGGTCATCTGTTAAACATGTAGTTAAACGGTACAATGCATTCTGTGTCCCTCTGTTGAAATGTGTATTTCAGTGGCTAATACGGGGGAGTAGGCTGGGTGACGTTAGCTGTGTTAGCTGCGTTATGTTAACCGAATTTCATCTTGCAGAGTGTTACTGTCTGCCTCTACTGCGTGTGCACACAAATGCTAAGTTAGCTGTTGGCTAGTTATCTAAGCTACGTATGTGCCCTGCCAGATGGTTAGCTTTTGGGAGAACCGGCTAATTAATTTCCCAAAGTAGTCCGAGTCAGCCTCGGTTCTGTGCGACCGGAGGACCCGGTGCTCTCCACCATACCGTGGATTATTATGGGCTGTCGCTGTACCTGGTTAGTGCAATGGATGCAGCGGGGGCAGGAGTCTGACCCTGGCGTTTCTGCGCGTCAGTGTGGGACCAGGCAGCGCAATTCACAAACACTCAGCGCTTATTTTACCGCCTTTGTCTTCCATACCAACTGAGCTCCATCAGCGAGCAATGAGCAACTGTTAAAATATGTAGCTAAGTGGGTTTCACCTGATTCACGGTGCGTGTGCATTGTCCTTCTAAGGGTTTGCGCCCAGTCCTGCACATTTCTTGAAATTATGAATGACAGCGGTGACCGCAGAGCCAGGAACACATTAATTCATTCTGACACATTAGCTGTGCCTTGGGGTAGTGTTGTGTCGCTCTAACTGAACTTACACATGGCGCTTTCACCATGCGCACTACACACCGCAATCTCGCACATGCGTGTCACTGTGTGCAGTGTTGCAGTGGGTACTGTGTAGAAGCTGAGTACGTAAACAGAAAGATGACTCTTGCACATAGTGAGTCCTCTCAGCCATTCAATTCCTGAAGATGAAAATCATAATAGCAACTGTAAAACACTGAATAAATGCAGAACTTACACTGACAGTTGTGTAATTGCAATTGTAATTGTGTAATTGACTGTAGTAGAAAACAGGAAAGGCAGTTTGTTTGCTGTGCCCAAATTCAAATCATGACCGTACTTGGACGTGATGTTATATCTTTTGTTGCGTTCAGGATATCATGTTGTTTGCAATGGGGCATTTTGAATAACAGCACAGAAGCAGCTAGTACAGAGAGACAATGTTATGTATTTAAAACGATATTAAAAGCAAATATCTTAAAATCACTTTGAAGACAGGCCTCTGTGAGGAGGGAATCTGTGTCAGGATCAGAACAGACAGTAACTCAGTAGTGACTCTGAAGTAAATGTTAGCATTAATGCTGTCATTGTGCAAACAGGGTCAAACTGAGCACCCTTTCCAGCTCGCTGCTGCCGGTTTGTGGTTCTAGAGGAATCTATGTAAAGTACGTCTGAACTGAATACACTGTTTCCTGTCCCTTGAGTAAGACAGCACTGAATATTTCCACACTAATTGACAGGGAGGAATCAGAGTAGCAGTGCCTAGTTATTGTGTACGTGTATGCCTGTGTGTGCCTTCATGCTGTACTCATTCCAACAACATTATAGATTTGCTAAACAGACCCTCTTACCCAAAGTAACTTTCTTACAATTGTCATATGTTATCCATTTATATAGTTGTGTATTTACAGAGTCAAAATTACCACTACTGCCTCTCTCCTTACCACTACACCACACTGCTACCCTGCTCCTTACCGCTACACCACACTGCTGCTCCTTACCGCTACACCACACTGCTACCCTGCTCCTTACCACTACACCTCACTGCTACCCTGCTCCTTACCACTACACCACCCTGCTCCTCCTTACCGCTACACCACCCTACTGCCCTGCTCCTTACCGCTACACCACCCTGCTCCTCCTTACCGCTACACCACACTGCTGCTCCTTACCGCTACACCACACTGCTGCCCTGCTCCTTACTGCTACACCACACTGCTGCTCCTTACTGCTACACCACACTGCTGCCCTGCTCCTTACTGCTACATCACACTGCTGCTCCTTACTGCTACTCCACACTGCTGCTCCTTACCACTACACCACACTCCTGCCCCATTATAGCAGTGGTGACCTCTGTGGCTGTAATTCAGTGAGTGTTGGCAGTCTTGTTAATATTGTTGTGAGTGCTGTTAATATTGTTGTGAGTGCTGTTAATATTGTTGTGAGTGCTGTTGCTCTTGCTTGAACTGGAGAAGCAGTGGATTGATGGTTGCAGATCCTAGATCTCTTAGATCTTCTGATCCTGTCTATAATCTGAGGCGGGGAGACAACAGCAAGGGTATCAAATGCAATTTAAATGTATCGATGTGTCATGAGAAGTGAAAATAATTCCTACAACATTATAATAAATAATCGGCAGCAGGGCTGTGAGCAGCCACACTGCTCTTTACGGCTCAGATGATCTAAACCGCAGTAACAGAAAGGCCTTCCTTTCAGCAGCTCTGCATGCGCTCGGGCTCAGCACCAGTGTAAACAAAGGAGGGAGGCGTGAGGGCAAAACAAGTCATTACAGCACGACACAGACAGGGAGTGTTCCGTTTATCTGCATTCACAAATACACAGGCTACATTTCTCACATGCCTTCCCGAGACAGAGTTCTCATTAACTTACTGTAAACCCACAAATACCATGTGCTGCCCATGTGTAAATCTGTGAATGTGTTTTTTTTGCACTTGTAAGAAAAACAAGATGTGTGGGAATGGGATTCATTCAAGGAAAAAGGTCTCCATTTCTGCAGGGTGAAGAAGTCCTAGCTGTTATTATGAAGAACATCAGTGAGTCACTGAGACAATGTGGTCCCAGTGGCATCCTGCCTTCTTCTCCTGTGCTAATTTCTCAGCCTCCTTCTCTCAGATCTTGCCTTCATTCTAAGTCTCTGGTTAACTGTGTCCTTTTCTTTCGTCTGTCAGTCGGACTCTCCATCTGTCCCTCACCCCTGAGTTTCCATCACACTCCCCGGCGCAGGGAGCTGTTTTTGCTATTTCTGTCCCTGGTATGGGACGGCAGGTGATGGACCCTGTGGGAGGGTGTGGAGGTGTTTAATTATTGACGCAGCATCGCTGTGCTTTCTGTGACTGTGTGAACGTGGCTCGGACCCAACAGGCTGCTGCCCCCCAAACATCCGAGCCCACTCCCCAGGCCAAGGCTCCTGCTGGCCACCGCCAAGCCTGTGCACACTGTGAAACGCTGCAAAACACAGCCAAGCCTGTGCACACTGTGAAACGCTGCAAAACACAGCCAAGCCTGTGCACACTGTGAAACGCTGCAAAACACAGCCAAGCCTGTGCACACTGTGAAACGCTGCAAAACACAGCCAAGCCTGTGCACACTGTGAAACACCGCCAAGCCTGTGCACACTGTGAAACGCTGCAAAACACCGCCAAGCCTGTGCACACTGTGAAACGCTGCAAAACACAGCCAAGCCTGTGCACACTGTGAAACGCTGCAAAACACAGCCAAGCCTGTGCATACAGCAGACACTCCAGACGAGGTCTGTTTCAGGGATGAAGCCGTTTTGGTTGCACGGCACTTGGCTGAGTGCTGTGCAGTGCAGTGTGCTGGTGCTCAGTGTCTGTGTGGGTATATTTGCATTTGTATTGAGCCATTTCACTGGGTCATTTCAGTTTGCCTACAGGAACGTGTGTGAGAGGAACGCGTGTGAGAGGAACGTGTGTGAGAGGAACGTGTGTGAGAGGAACGTGTGTGAGAGGAACGCGAGAGTGAAGAGGAACGCGAGAGTGAAGAGGAACGTGTGTGAGAGGAACGCGAGAGTGAAGAGGAACGTGTGTGAGAGGAACGTGTGTGAGAGGAACGTGTGTGAGAGGAACGTGTGTGAGAGGAACGTGTGTGAGGAACGCGAGAGTGAAGAGGAACGCGAGAGTGAAGAGGAACGTGTGTGAGAGGAACGTGTGTGAGAGGAACGTGTGTGAGAGGAACGTGTGTGAGAGGAACGCGAGAGTGAAGAGGAACGCGAGAGTGAAGAGGAACGTGTGTGAGAGGAACGTGTGTGAGAGGAACGTGTGTGAGAGGAACGTGTGTGAGAGGAACGTGTGTGAGGAACGCGAGAGTGAAGAGGAACGCGAGAGTGAAGAGGAACGTGTGTGAGAGGAACGTGTGTGAGAGGAACGTGTGTGAGAGGAACGTGTGTGAGAGGAACGCGAGAGTGAAGAGGAACGCGAGAGTGAAGAGGAACGTGTGTGAGAGGAACGTGTGTGAGAGGAACGTGTGTGAGAGGAACGTGTGTGAGAGGAACGTGTGTGAGGAACGCGAGAGTGAAGAGGAACGCGAGAGTGAAGAGGAACGTGTGTGAGAGGAACGTGTGTGAGAGGAACGCGAGAGTGAAGAGGAACGTGTGTGAGAGGAACGTGTGTGAGAGGAACGCGAGAGTGAAGAGGAACGCGAGAGTGAAGAGGAACGCGAGAGTGAAGAGGAACGTGTGTGAGAGGAACGTGTGTGAGAGGAACGTGTGTGAGAGGAACGCGAGAGTGAAGAGGAACGCGAGAGTGAAGAGGAACGTGTGTGAGAGGAACGTGTGTGAGAGGAACGTGTGTGAGAGGAACGTGTGTGAGAGGAACGCGAGAGTGAAGAGGAACGTGTGTGAGAGGAACGTGTGTGAGAGGAACGTGTGTGAGAGGAACGTGAGAGTGAAGAGGAACGTGTGTGAGAGGAACGTGTGTGAGAGGAACGTGTGTGAGAGGAACGTGAGAGTGAAGAGGAACGCGAGAGTGAAGAGGAACGTGTGTGAGAGGAACGTGTGTGAGAGGAACGTGTGTGAGAGGAACGTGAGAGTGAAGAGGAACGTGTGTGAGAGGAACGTGTGTGAGGAACGTGAGTGAAGAGGAACGTGTGTGAGAGGAACGTGTGTGAGAGGAACGTGTGTGAGAGGAACGTGTGTGAGAGGAACGTGAGAGTGAAGAGGAACGTGTGTGAGAGGAACGTGAGAGTGAAGAGGAACGTGTGTGAGAGGAACGTGTGTGAGAGGAACGCGAGAGTGAAGAGGAACGTGTGTGAGAGGAACGTGAGAGTGAAGAGGAACGTGTGTGAGAGGAACGTGTGTGAGAGGAACGTGTGTGAGAGGAACGTGTGTGAGAGGAACGTGAGAGTGAAGAGGAACGTGTGTGAGAGGAACGTGTGTGAGAGGAACGCGAGAGTGAAGAGGAACGTGTGTGAGAGGAACGTGTGTGAGAGGAACGTGTGTGAGAGGAACGTGTGTGAGAGGAACGCGAGAGTGAAGAGGAACGTGTGTGAGAGGAACGTGTGTGAGAGGAACGTGTGTGAGAGGAACGTGTGTGAGAGGAACGCGAGAGTGAAGAGGAGCAGTGTTGTGTGGGGTTCCCCTGCAGATAGGGGTGGGGGCGCTGCTGCCAGAGGCAGCATGGTGGGATAAGCCTCGCTGTTGCTGGCGCTTCAGCCTTCATCACGGTTCCTCCTCCTCCTCACCCCACTCGTGCTGGCAGGGTCTCAGGGATCCTTCTGCAGTGGCCTTTGTCCATGTTTGTGGAGCATCTCTGAGTTTGTGTTTAACAGCGGTTCATTGTATTGAGCTCTGAGCCTAATTCAGAAATGCTGTGCTGTAGTAGTCCATCTCAGCTGGTAAACTCTCCCATATGGGGAGAACAGATGCACTTCAGTCCTGTGAGCTGAAACCGCCCTGCTCTCAACCCCCCAAACAAAGAGTTTTAAAGATGTTAGACAGCATAACAGAACAGGGGTGCTTGCTCATTGCAACTGTCACCCTAACCCACATGGACCAGGCTGCCTGAACCCTAACCCTAACCCTAACCCGCATGGACCAGGCTGCCTGAACCCAAACCCTAACCCTAACCCACATGGACCAGGCTGCCTGAACCCAAACCCTAACCCTAACCCACATGGACCAGGCTGCCTGAACCCAAACCCTAACCCTAACCCACATGGACCAGGCTGCCTGAACCCAAACCCTAACCCTAACCCACATGGACCAGGCTGCCTGAACCCAAACCCTAACCCTAACCCACATGGACCAGGCTGCCTGAACCCAAACCCTAACCCTAACCCACATGGACCAGGCTGCCTGAACCCAAACCCTAACCTTACCCCCATGGACCAGGCTGACCGAATTGTATGAACAGCATAGCTGACTGTGTTTTCACAGCTACCTGCTGTCTGATAGTATGGTGACAGGCTTTCTATGTGTGCTGTTGAATCACTGACTATTTTCTGATGAGTTTTTTTTTTAGAATAGGAAGTCCCTAGTGAAAGGTTGCAGGGACAATAAACCTCAGAATAGATGTGTTTTTATGAATCTGCTTCCCTCACTCTGTGGCATACGGAGGAAGTGCGCTAAAGGGCCTCAGAGCAGCGAACGCTCTCATTGGTTCCTCAGGCATGTGACATTTCCGCACTGCAGGAAGTGTCTCACTTTTTGTGGAATCCTTCTAATACTAACTTATACATACTTTTATGAAACTGCATTTGAATTGTGCTTTAGACACACGTGTCTTTGGGGCTGCAGAACGGGAGGTGAGTGTCCCTGTGGCCATTAGAAGTGAAAGGCATGGAGCTGTAGTGGGGAATTCTCAATTAAACCTGGAAAATTTGCTGGAAAACAACAAATAAAAAGTGTTGACACAACAGAAATGATCCATTCCAATCACGCTGCTTTCCTGGCCACGCCTCCTGTTGCCCTCAGAAACAGCTCTTCTGTTCAGATCCTGATGTGTTAAAGCAAGACGAGCATGCTTGCCTAAATTAACATTATAAAACCATAAACTCCCGATTCACAGACTGATAAGGTCATTTGTTTAAAGGAGATTAAACAAGAATAGAGTTAGAGTTGGGAGGGAAGTATTGTGCTGGAAGTTGCTCTGCATAAGACTATCTGCTAAATGAATGTAATGTAATTTGGGGGGGTGAACAGGCTCGCAGGCTGTTGTCAGGGTGATGGGGGCTTCCCTTGTCCTCCAGGGCAGAGAACAGACCTCCTCTCTCTGCCGCACTGAGCAGCCCCACTGGACTGAGGTCAGCTGCTGCTGAAATTGAGTTAGACGCTTTGGAAGGCTATTGTACTGCTCTGGCAGTAACGCAGCCAGTGAGAGACGGGGAGTCAGACTGTGGCGCTCAGCATTGGAGCTCATTGCATTTCCTGTTCAGCAGTTTAATTACATCTGAGTGAGTGAGAGTGATGAAACTGCGCTGGTGGTGGGGCTGAGGCCAGCTCACCCTTCATTACTGCTGCTTTTTAAACAAATCCTTATATGCCGTACTGCATATTCAGCACCTATAACTAAAGGTATAAATATAAGGTTAGGATCTCTACCTTTGCAGTTTACATTTAAATTTACTCATTTGGCAGAAGCTGTCATCCAGAATGTTTTGGCATTTAGCCACACATGTACTGAATCAGTCTGGGCCCAAGGCAGCGAGGTCACCCTGCCCCCCGTGGCAGCGAGGCAGCCCTTCCTCCTCGAGGAGGGATGGCAGGTCTGTATCTGCAGGAGGCTGTAGATTCACTCATCACTGCATAGCACTGCTGAGGGATGCAGGAGATGCAGGAGGAGCTGCTGCTGCAGGAGGAGGAGCTGCTGTAGGAGGAGCTGCTGCTGCAGGAGGAGGAGCTGCTGTAGGAGGAGCTGCTGCTGTAGGAGGAGCTGCTGCTGCAGGAGGAGGAGCTGCTGTAGGAGGAGCTGCTGCTGCAGGAGGAGGAGCTGCTGCTGTAGGAGGAGCTGCTGCTGTAGGAGGAGGAGCTGCTGCTGTAGGAGGAGGAGCTGCTGTAGGAGGAGGAGCTACTGCTGTAGGAGGAGCTGCTGCTGTAGGAGGAGGAGCTGCTGCAGGAGGAGGAGCTGCTGCAGGAGCTGCTGCAGGAGGAGGAGCTACTGCTGCAGGAGGAGGAGCTGCTGTAGGAGGAGGAGCTACTGCTGTAGGAGGAGCTGCTGTAGGAGGAGCTGCTGCTGTAGGAGGAGGAGCTGCTGTAGGAGGAGCTGCTGCTGTAGGAGGAGCTGCTGCTGTAGGAGGAGGAGCTGCTGCAGGAGGAGGAGCTGCTGCTGCAGGAGGAGGAGCTGCTGCAGGAGGAGGAGCTGCTGTAGGAGGAGGAGCTACTGCTGTAGGAGGAGCTGCTGCTGCAGGAGGAGGAGCTGCTGTAGGAGGAAGAGCTACTGCTGTAGGAGGAGCTGCTGCTGCAGGAGGAGGAGCTGCTGTAGGAGGAAGAGCTGCTGCTGTAGGAGGAGGAGCTGCTGCAGGAGGAGGAGCTGCTGCTGCAGGAGGAGGAGCTGCTGTAGGAGGAGGAGCTGCTGTAGGAGGAGCTGCTGCTGTAGGAGGAGGAGCTGCTGCAGGAGGAGCTGCTGCTGCAGGAGGAGCTGCTGTAGGAGGAGGAGCTGCTGCAGGAGGAGGAGCTGCTGCAGGAGGAGGAGCTACTGCTGCAGGAGGAGGAGCTGCTGTAGGAGGAGGAGCTACTGCTGTAGGAGGAGGAGCTGCTGTAGGAGGAGCTGGACACACTGCAGCCTCAGGCTTCCATCAGTGCTGCCTATAGAAACATGCCCCCCCCCCCCCCCCCCGCGGCCCAGCTGGGCTCAGAGTGTTTAGTATGCTTCCAGCACCAGCCTGTCTCTCCTACTACTCAGAAGAAAAGGCATGAGCCGGGGGCTGGGGGGGCTGGGGGGCTGCAGTTTCCAGGGGACTCTCTCCTGGAATTCCCATGCTGAAACAGTACTGGCTCACTGCGTCTGACCCTCTGAGATCCCACGTTCCCCTGCCAACCGCAGAAACGAGTGCAGGGAGCGGGTCTCTTTCTGAAAGAGAGGCCTTTGGGGGGGGTTAACGTGGGTTCGGCTGAATGGGGGGTGGAGCTTGCCGTGAGGGTGGGGGAAGGGGCAGCAGGAGTTCAGGCGCTGGGTTCTCCACAGCTTCACTCGCCGCGCGCTGGTCCTGGCCGCGCGCTGGTCCTGGCCGCGCTTGGCCCCACTCGAGCGGGGAGATGCACACAGACGCAGCTTGTTATTCAGAAGCGGTTAGAATTGGTTTGGTCAGAATGGCCCTGTTCTCTGCTGCCTGCGTTGTGTGCCTTAGAGGTGTGACCTTTTCATACCTGTCGTCCTACCTGTCGCCACACCTGTAGCTCCTGGGTAGCAGAGGAGCTGTGTTTCCATGGCAACGCTAAGGGTTGGTAATGAAATCAGGCCAGAGATTCATTACAATGATTATTTTTTTATTGAAAAAATATAAGTAGGCTAGTAACTGTATTAAATAAAAAAATACTGCATGCATGCACAGTTCAAATATTTTGGTTTTTCCATGTTTGTGGGTAATTCTTACGAGCAAAACTGATTAATAAAGCAAAATAGTATTTGTGCTGAACAATTTTTTGTATAAAATGGTAACTGCACAGTTAAACAAAATGCATTTGGATTACAGTACTTTTGTCTTTAACAAAACAACAAATACGGTCATGGTTTTCGGCAAAACTGTTTGATAAAGCAAAATAGTCAATGCAACAAGTCGTATCTCAAATTGTATGGCTTACTTAGGAAACTTGAAAGGACTCAACAATAGGGCCTATAATGCCAAACCTGAGCAAAATAGGCATCGTGCGCTTTTTAGTTCAGCTCTTACCAGACACTCGGCACCTTTTCTTAGATATGATCTCATCTGTTCTAGGCTTAATGTCCTTTGCCGTGGCCACTTTCAATACTGAGACCAGATGCTGGTCTGTGAGGCGGGATCTATGGGATGTCGTCTTCAGTTTCATTACGGAGAACATCTGTTCGCACGAGTAGGTGCTTCTGAACATAGACATGACGCGTGCAGCATGAAGGTGAAGCTGTGGCATTGATTCAGGGAATCAAACTCGGGTGCAAACTCAACAGCCCCAGCTGACTGGTACTGGGCCTTCAGAGCACCGTTACATTGTAATTCAATGAGTTCCAACCTCAAGTGCTCAGGTGCAGTGTCAACATCAATTGCAAAAGGATTTGCGAACAGATCAAGGTTGAAATTTTTGTGATTCAAAATCAGCAAATCTCCTGCTGAATTCCGCTTTGAGTGTGTTCAGTTTGTCAGCATACACTTTGGCTGGGAATGGGATGGTGACTGTGTCACTGACTGACTGGCAAGTAGGAAAATGAGACAAGTTGCCTTTGCGCATCTGGCCCTCCCATAGACGCAGTTTCATTTGAATCGCCTTTACTGAGTCTTGCATTTCAGTGATCAGCTGCTTTTGACCCTGGACTTTTACATTCAGGGCATTGAGGTACTCCGTTACGTCACACATAAACGACAAGTCGCTTAGCCACTTTTCATCCTCAAGCTCGGGGATGACCTTTTGTTTGCTTTCCATGAAATGAGTGATCTCAACACGGGTATCATAAAATCTTCTCAACACTTTCCCCCGACTCAACCAGCACACCTCTGTATGGTATGGCACATCCTCGTGCACAGAGTTTTCCTCCTCTAAAAGTGCCCTGAATTGCCGGTGATCCAAGCCCCATGAACGAATACAGTTCACTGTTTTGGTTACAGCTGTCATTACATGTCCCATGCCCAACACCTTTCCACAGAGGGCTTCCTGGTGGATGATGCAGTGGTAGGCTGTCAAGTTTTCTCCCATGTGCCCCATATTCTCTCGAACCAAACCAACCAAACCAAGGACCTCCCCGCACATTGCAGGTGCGCCATCCATTGTCAGCTCAACAAGTTTATTCCACTGCAATCCCGTTTCATTGATGCGCCGCTCCACTTGTGTGAAAATGTCCTTTCTAGTAGTTGTCCTGTGAATCGCTTGTAAATCCAAAAGTTCTTTGGTGACGGAAAACTGAGCATCCAGCCCCCGGATGAATATGGAAAGCTGAGCAGTATCCATCCTGTCTGTACTCTCGTCTTTCATCCTTGGCTTTATTTTTTAGCTGGATCTGTAAGTTGGAGGCCAGCTCATCCACCCGACTAGCCATGGTATTTTGGGAGAGGCTGATATTCACAAATGCCTGCTTCTTGTCGGGGCATACAACATCATATACATTTTCAATAAACTCTCCCTCTGTGCATGGCTTGCATGCTCTTGCTATTTCCTCCGCTATTATAAAGCTTGCCTTCACAGCTCCCTCACTCTGACTGTTGACGTGAGTAAACATGTTTTGCTGTTGTTGAAGCTTGCGTTTTAATCCTTTGACTTTTTGCAGCCGCTGTTCCATGTCCATGTTTCCATAATACTCATGGTTCGTTTTGAAATGCCTCCGAAGGTTATACTCTTTGAAAACTGCCGATGACTCTTGACATACGAGACACATTGGCTTTTGTTTGAATTCACAAAATAAATATTCTGTTTCCCATCTTTCTTGAAATTGTCGATATTCATTGTCCACTTTTCCTTTTTCAGCCTTTTTTTATGTTAGCTACCTTTGGAAAGGCAGATAGCATTTACGTTGTTTGTATTGTGGGCTAATTCTCTGATAAAAGCGTGGGCGTGGAGCTCAGCAGCGCCTCCTGTGTTTCAATGTTGTATTGTCACGGACGTAAATTTAAACACCAGAGCACAGGCCACATTAAATTGATGGTCTGTGGCCTACGCTAACGTGCCATCATAAGCCCTGTACCTCTTCAACAGTTTACATCTGCTTCTACTGCCAGACAGAGAGACAGACCCTGTGCTTCCTCAGAGAGGGGGGGTGAGTGAGTGAGTGGGAGATGGGGGGGCCCTGTGCTTCCTCAGAAAGAGTGGGGGTGGTTCTGTGGTCATGAATGCTCTCCCATATGCAGCCAGATGACCTTTGCAGAGCCATTCCTAACAGGGAACTGTCAGGTTCTGCTTTGCTTGCTGAAGTTCAGTATGATGTGATCCTGATGTGTGAGACAGACGCAGGGTGGGGGGGTGGTATGGGGGGGTTGGAGACAATAGCCAGTAGCTGCCATGCTTGAGTGGCTGCTTCCCCTTTTGTTTTTTTGGGGTCAAATTCCAGACACCCGCTGGGGAGGCAGGGGCGCTGGTTTGGGGAGAGCTGCACCCCACGTTCTCACGCGTGACGCGGCGGAGCAGCAGCTCCCCTCAGAGCGCTTCTGGCGGCACGCTGTTGCCGTGGTGATCTGATGGTGGAGGTGGGGGAGGAGGAAAGGACAATGATAATGTCAGTGTGTGACCCACTTTGCAGATCTACCAGCAAAGACATCATATGCATACACACACCCTCACACACCCTCACACACTTACTCTCACACACACACACACACACACACACTCATGCTCACACACTCACTCACATACACACACATGCACACATTTACATTTACATTTATTTATTTAGCAGACGCTTTTATCCGAAGCAATGTACAGAAGTGCATACAGCAAGTATAGCGACAGTACGGGGACAGGATGTGTACAGTTCCACAATGAGACAGTTCTCAGCTGAGAGCAGCGTCTGCTTGAGGACATAGTACTATTAGATTTGTACAATTACAGCCTATAGGGCAGCTAATACGCTCAAACGGCGCAATGAGCGTCAGGGTAAAGGCAGCAACAAGAAACAATTTAAAAAGCACAATTTAAAAAGCACAGCAATTTACGACAGCACTGATGGGGGGGGCAATTGTGTGCTGGGTCAGTCCAGGTAGAGTCTGAAGAGGTGCATCTTCAGGCCCTGTCTGAGGGAATGGGGTGAAGGAGCTGTCCGTAGCGGGACAGGGAGTTCGCACACACACACACTCTCACGCTCACACACTCACTCACATACACACACACACACTCTCACACTCTCTCTCTCACACACACACACACACACACACACACACACACACACACATTCTGCGCACAGCAAACAGCAAACAGTGAACACAAGGGAGAGAAGTAACAGAGGAGAGAAAATGAGGGAAATGCTCAGGGTGGAGCAATGGAGCTCAGAGCAGCCGATGACAGGCTCGATCAGGCATTGCCGCCGAGTCAGAGCAGCCGATGACAGGCTCGATCAGGCATTCCGCCGAGTCAGAGCAGCCGATGACAGGCTCGGATCAGGCATTGCCGCCGAGTCACAGCAGGAACGGATACAGCGAGGTATAGGGGAGAGGAGACGGAGAGCTCAGCAGAGCGGTCAGGAGGATAGGGGGGCAGATTTCCCCTGTTTGGCCAGTATTTCTCAGGTACTGGTGTGTGAAAGCTGTTTTCACTGAGTGTATTAGAGGATCCTCGCCAGGTCTTTAAAGTGTATGAAGGCAGCAGAGGTGACACTGCTGCAGGCCGCTGTCAGTCAGGGCCAGGGCGGAGTCAGCAGGTGCTCATGGGAGGGCAGGGAGTCTATGTAGCCACACCCCTCTGTGTGTCTGCCCCGCCCTCCTCTGTAGACCCGCCCTCCTCTCTCTTTTGGCTTTGCCTTCTCTCACTGCTATGAAATTGCACTTGTCTGCTCTGTGGAACACTCTACAAATCTCTCCCTCATCGGTGGCAGAGGCCCAGTGCTGGTTTCTGTTCCTCTGTTGAGAATCCTCTGATTCTGAAGAAAAAAAACTTCCCTTTTTTCAGTTACACAGATTGTTTTTTTTCCATTGCACTCACACAGCACACAAAAACACACACCTGTGTACCCAGTGCACACACACACTCCCACATACACAAGAATGCATGCACACCTAGCCAGACAGATGCAGATGCACGCACACACACACACACACACACACACACAGACACACAGCCACCTCTCACACACACGAGCACACACACGAACACATACACAGACACACACGGGCACACAGCCACCTCTCACACACACAAGCACACATGAGCATACACACGGACACATACACACACACACACGGACACACAGCCGCCTCTCACACACACAGGCACACAGCCACCTCTCACACACACAAGCACACATGAGCATACACACGGACACATACACACACACACAGACACACAGCCACCTCTCACACACACAAGCACACAGCCGCCTCTCACACACATGAGCACACAGCTGCCTCTCACACACACAAGCACACACACAAGCATACTCCAGCGTGAGGCTTTCCATGTCAGTCTGCCTGTCTGCCTGTCTGTCTGTCTCTGCTGCATGTGCTCCTCAGCCAGAGGGAATGGCGTTTATTTATTTCTTTATTTTCCTTTCTCCATTTCCAAAGTGTCGGGACCCCAGTGGGTTCGGAAATGTGCCATGTTTGTACGAGCAGTGAGCCTCACAGACATGCCCGGTAAGTGTCCTCTCCCTGGGTCCTGCTGCATCTGTGTGTGTGTGTGTGTGTGTATGTATGTGTATACATATATGTGTTTGTGTGTGTGTGTGTGTGTGTGTATATATGTGTGTGTGTATATATGTGTGTGTGTGTGTGTGTGTGTGTGTGTGTGTGTGTGTGTGAGTGTGTGTGTGTGTGTGTGGGTGAGTGTGTGTGTGTGTGGGTGTGTGTATATATGTGTGTGTACGTGTGTGTGTGTGTGTGTGTGTGTGTGAGTGTGTGTGTGTGTGTGTGGGTGAGTGTGTGTGTGTGTGTGGGTGTGTGTCTGTGCTTGCCTTGTGTATATATGCATGTCTCATGTTGGTGAGTCGCGGCATTGTGTGCTGTCCTGACTGTGCCTGTTCACAGTGACACACTGATGTTTAATGTGTAGTGTGGCCTGGGTGGGCGTGGTCAGGCGTGGCTCCCTGTGCTGCAGAGAGTTGAGGGCCACACTGACAGGGTGTTTACTGAAGGTCACATGGCGCATGTTTGTGAATGTGTCTGAGTGCTGGTTCCCTGTGGTTCTGATGCATCAAACCCAGCCTGGCTCTGGGCCTGATACTGTTCCCCTCTGAGAGACTCTGCTGAGTCTCTGTCTCTCATGGTGAGTCACTCTGTCTCTCGTGGTCAGACGCTCTGTCTCTCGTGGTCAGACGCTCTGTCTCTC
Source organism: Megalops cyprinoides (assembly GCF_013368585.1). Lineage (NCBI taxonomy): Eukaryota > Metazoa > Chordata > Actinopteri > Elopiformes > Megalopidae > Megalops > Megalops cyprinoides. The sequence goes on from NC_050592.1 coordinate 259,598, forward strand.
GTGGTGAGTCGCTCTGTCTCTTGTGGTGAGTCGCTCTGTCTCTCGTGGTCAGACGCTCTGTCTCTCGTGGTCAGACGCTCTGTCTCTCGTGGTGAGTCGCTCTGTCTCTCGTGGTCAGACGCTCTGTCTCTCGTGGTCAGATGCTCTGTCTCTCGTGGTCAGACGCTCTGTCTCTCGTGGTGAGTCGCTCTGTCTCTCGTGGTGAGTCGCTCTGTCTCTCGTGGTGAGTCGCTCTGTCTCTCGTGGTGAATCGCTCTGTTTCTCATGTAGTGCTCTGGGTCCCAGTGATGGTGGGAAAGCTGGAAGGATGGCCTGGTCACCTGCAGATTATTAGAGAACACAGGCCCGAGAACAGAGACCGGAGAACAGAGAGGGGCCAGAGTAAAGGCTGGCTTTAATCCAGTACTCAGATCAGTGCTCACCTGCTGAAATATTCATCAGGAATGAAGGTATGTGTGTGTGTGTGTGTGTGCACGCGCGCTGGCAGGGAGGGTTTGGTTACCTGTGCTGCAGGTGAACAGGTGATCGATGCAGGTGGTGTACTCTGCTGACGGAGGTGACGATGGACGCTGTCAGACAGCGATAGCTCCTCACCTGAGGACGGAGCGGCCAGGTGTGTGAGGGAGCGGCGTGAGGAGCAGGCAGCCATGTTCAAAAAGAGGAGGATGCTGAAGGTAGGAGAGCGGAGGTGTGACAGAGACACACGGCTGCAGCACTGTGGCCAAAACCCAGGCTTTGCAGCTGTGCTACAGCAGCATTGTATCAGGGTTAGAGGTGCGTCAGAGCTGTGGGAGAGCAGTTGAGACTGTGAGGTCGGTGTCAGACGCTGTGTGAGAGACGATGAGAAGCGCCGCTCCCAAACACAGGCCTGTGAGTCCCACTCACAGCCTGCTGAGAAACCCGAGCTAGGCCTGCACAGCCGGTGTGAGCTTACCAGGGGAGACGGGCCATTGGCTGACAGGGTTACCAGGGGAGACGGGACATTGGCTGTCCGTGCTGCTGTCTCTGCAGCTCTGACGTTCTGTGTGGTGCTGACAGACGCACTGAGGCTGGTCCGTGTGCGTCGGCTACGTTCAGGGTGAGCGGTGTGCTCAGTGCTGTCGTGTGGCAGTTCTGAGCACAGCGCTGGGGAGCTCTCTTGCTGTGTGACCTATTCTGAATTTCACTCATGTGGCCGGGTCAGCTGACACTACAGGTGGCTCAGGCATGCTGCGATGTCTGCAGCCAGGTGTGCATTTCCCACCTGCTCCAAAAGAGCTGGGAGTCCTGCAGTGCAGCCTACGCCAGAGTAACTGGCTCACCTGTGCACCGTTCTCCAGCACTGGGCTGAGCCGGTCCCCGGGCTGAGCCGGGCCTCGGGCTGAGCCGGTCCCCGAGCTGAGCCGGTCCCCGAGCTGAGCCGGTCCCCGAGCCGAGCCGGTCCTCGGGCTGAGCCGGGCCTGCTGGTTCAGCATGACCACTGACGGATGTGGAACAGGACAGAGCTGAGATTTGGAGGGTAGATCAGTGTCTGTGAAACTGTAAATGTCCACACTGTCTCTCGCAGCTCCCCCTGGGGCACAGCACAGCACACAGACCCAGCGCAGTGATCAAATACAGTCTCTACAGCACAGCACACAGACCCAGCCTTCAGCAAAGGCAACAGTAATGAGAGGAGAAAGAGGAAGAGTGAGCAGCTCTGGATGAGCACAGAGATGCACAGCGTGCTGAATAAGGCTGCTTTTTCCTCCTCTTCACTCTAGGATATGAGTAGGGTGCCAGTCAGGACGCTTTCTGTGAAAATGTCCCTGAGTGGGAATGCCAGTGTCCAACAGTGAGGTCTTACTGCAGGAGAGAGGGGGGAGAGAGGACGCAGCACAGTGAATCCCACAAACAGCTTCAGAGTGTGTGTGCACCCTGGTTGTTAGAAAGACAGCAGGTGCATAGTAAGGACATTCTGTTTTCCTATTGGTCTGTTTTTTTGGAGTTATGCTCTCCTTTGGTTACCGCCAGTCTGATCTCAGCACACCGTCAGGACCCTGCGAGTCACAGCGTCCGCCAGACCAGGAGCAGATTTCTGTAGAAGCCGTTCAGTGCAGCACACGTTGTTTCCCCTGACTGCACAGTGTAAGCCTGGCAGTAATTCGGTTCTCAGGTTTTGCGCAGGCAGATTGGGAATGATGCATGTGATGAGTCCTGTGGGTCAGAGCTGCATGGAGACCTGGGTTTGCAGCCAGAATCACAGAGCCACACCTCAGAGTGCTGCAGACATGCACAGACATGCGCAAACATGCACAAGCATGTGCAGGTATATGCACACATGACTGTCCCTGCAGCCTCCTTCAGAAGAACATGTTCCTCACCTGTCATCCATTTCCTAAGGTAACTTTCCCTTCTCCATGCAGCTGGCTTTGCGGGTAAGTACTGATGGGACACTCGTACACACACGCACACACACTGGATAAAGGGTTTTTCATTGGGGGCCCATTGGGGGGGCCTTGACTCTGGCGTGCAAATTCAGGGCTGGCCGTCATATTCATCACAGCTCCGAGGCGGGGCAGGGTTGGACGGGGTGAGGGGGTGGGGTGCCGGGGGGAGCCTGCCAGGCTGGTACCATGGAAAGGGTTTTTCATAAAGTTAAGAATAAACAGTTATGACAACACAGTCTGTGTGTTATAAACGGTGATGCTACAGTGACGGCTTTCTGTGCCTCATTGAATGAGACACAGACTGGCTTGTGTCGGGGTGTGTGGATATTGTAGGCCAGCCCTTTGTATACGGTTCAATCCTTATTGTTTTTGATTTAACTCCAGTGTCAATCACTGCTAAATCTTTCAGTTTTTTGGCAAATTTGACTAATACTGTGAAGCTAATTCTTGTTGGTACAGTAGCCACAGTGCTGTGGTGCTCTGAGACTGCAGACG
>NC_050592.1:267500-275000 GCF_013368585.1 Megalops cyprinoides
GTTAGTACTGCAATTGGGGCTGAATTTGTGTTCAGTCTTGAATTTGTGGATTATGAGTCCGTGCTTGCAGATGTCAGGGTAGTATCCGACACTCAGAAACAGATTATACAGTTTTAGTGGTGGTAGCTTGTGGCTGCTGTATTTAAGCATTTAGGGGTTAGGGTTAGGGTTTAGGGTTAGGGATAGGGTTTAGGGATAGTGTTTAGGGTTAGGATTAGGGGTGGGGATAGGGTTTAGGGTTAGGGTATAGGAATAGGGGTTAGGGGTTAGTGTTTAGGGTTAGGGTTAGGGTTAGGGGTGGGGTTAGTGTTAGGGTGAGGGTTAGGGTAGGCTGGACAGAGCATTCTGTGCTTGCCTTAATTTCACTGAGGCAGCCAGTGACTACATTAGCCTTACTATGTCTGCTATGTCTTTGTGCCTCTCCAACTCCCACTCCCCCCCACGCCCTCTCTCTCTGCCTCTCTACCCCTCCCTCTCTCTCTCTCTCTCTCTCTCCCTCTCTCTCTCCCCTCCCTCGCTCTCTCCCTCCCTCTCTGTCTCTCTCTCTCCCTCCTTCCCTCTCTCCCTCCCTCCCTCTCTCCCTCCCTCCCTCTCTCTCTCTCTCTCTCTCTCTCTCTCTCTCTCTCTCTCTCTCTCTCTCTCCCCCTCTCTCTCTCTCTCCCCCTCTCTCTCCCCCCGCTCTGTCTCTCTCCCCCCCTCTCTGTCTCTCTCCCCCTCTCTCTCTCTCTCCCTCTCTCTTTCTCTCTCTCTCTCTCTCTCTCTCTCTCTCTCCCCCTCCCCCCCTCTCTCTCTCTCCCCCTCCCTCCCTCTGTCTCCCTCTCCCTCCCTCTCTCTCTCTCCCCCATCTCTCTCTCTCCCTCTCTCTCTCTCTCCCCCCCTCCCTCTCCCTCTCTCTCCCCCCCTCCCCCTCCCTCTGTCTCTCTCTCCCACTCTCTCCCCCTCTCTCTCTCTCTCTCCCCCTCCCTCCCTCTCTCTCTCTCTCTCTCTCTCTCTCTCTCTCCGGGATGTAGGGTAAGGTGTGGATGGTTCGTCGGTCATATGAGGAGTTTCGTACGCTGGACGCTCACCTGCACCAGTGCATCTACGACCGGCGATACTCCCAGCTGCTACCACTGCCAGCACTGAGCGAGATCGGGGAGCGGCCGGAGGTGAGCTGCAGCTGTCTGCCCTGTGTGTGAAACGCGTGCGGTCTGCCCTGCGTGTGCGGTCTGCCCTGCGTGTGAAACGCGTGCGGTCTGCCCTGCGTGTGCGGTCTGCCCTGCGTGTGCGGTCTGCCCTGCGTGTGCGGTCTGCCCTGCGTGTGGAACGTGTGCGGTCTGCCCTGCGTGTGCGGTCTGCCCTGCGTGTGTGGCGGTGTGTGGAAGGTTGGGATGTGGCACTGACCCTGCTTTCTCCGCAGGTGTTCCACCCACTGCTGTCTGAGTACCTCAGCCGCCTCTCCATGATTGTGGATAACAAGCTGAACTGTGGGCCCGTGCTCACCTGGATGGAGGTGAGGCAGAGCACCGCGTCTCACGTCTTGCGTCTGACGTCCGGCACGTCCGCAGGCAGAATTATGGGATGTCTCTTCTCACCGTGTCCCTCACAGATCGACAACCGTGGGAACCGTTTCCTGCTGAAAGAGGAAGCTTCCCTGAACGTTCCGGCCATCGCTGCTGCCCACGTCATCAAGCGCTACACAGCCCAGGCGAGCGACGAGATCTCCATCGAGGTGCGGGGGGGGCCGGGGGGGGCCTGTCAGAGAAGCCGACAGCGTGTGGATGTGTTGTTGGGAATGTGCTGACCGTGCCGTCAGGCTAATGGATCAGTTTGATTGGTACTGGAATCAGACTGGAAGGAGCGTTTGCATGATGAGGTCACCTCCACACTGTGCCCTGTGTGACCCCCACTGCTGTGTGTCTATTCCTGTCCTCCCACCCACCCCCCCGCTGCTCCAGATACACGGCCCCTTTCTGGGCCAGCGAGCTGCAGAATGGGGTGACCCATACGTATGAGCACACTTTACAGACTCTCTCTCTCTCCCTCCCTCTGAGAGCTGCACAGAACTGGGAGCTGTTCTTTTTCCTCTTCCCTGAGTTCCTATGTGGGTCAGAGAAACAGTCAGCAAGCTGCGTCAGAGACACAGTCAGTAGCTGAGAGTTTTTGAGTTTGGTTGCAGAAGTCTGCGCTCTGACTGTTTGCTGTTAGGATGGTGAGAGTGTGAGAGTGCGTGAGAGTGTGTGTTAAATGTATTTCTCTCTCCAGGTGGGAGATATCCTGTCTGTGATTGACATGCCACCCAAAGAGGACTCCAGTTGGTGGAGAGGGAAACATGGCTTCCAGGTACCTGACCACATAAAGTTTACGCACACACTCTCACACACACACACGCACACTCTCACACACACACTCACACACACGCACTCTGTCACACTCACACACACACACACACACACACACACACACACACACACACACGCACACAGCGGTTATGGTGATAGTGTTGTATCCATGCAGTTCTGCTGGGTTTATGTTTCCTGGAACGGATCAGAGGCAGTGCGATTCTGCGCAGAGGCTGAGCCTGGCTCTCAGGTCAGAGGCGTGGCTCTCAGGTCAGAGGCGTGGCTCTCAGGTCAGAGGCGTGGCTCTCAGGTCAGAGGCGTGGCTCTCAGGTCTGAGGCGTGGCTCTCAGGTCAGAGGCGTGGCTCTCAGCATCCACGTTGAATCGCCCCTCCTCAGGTCTAAGTGTTTCTCTGGTTGGTTGCCAGGTTGGGTTCTTCCCCAGTGAGTGCGTGGAGCTGATCAATGAGAGGGTGGGTGCCTCCACTGCTAAACCAGGTGAGCTGCCTGTCCGTCTCCCTCTCTGCCTCCCTCTCTGTCTCTCTCCCTCCCTCTCTGCCTGTCTCTCTCTCTCTCTCCCTCTCTGTCTCTCTCCCTCCCTCTCTGCCTGTCTCTCTCCCTCTCTGCCTGTCTCTCTGCCTCTCTCCCTCCCTCTCTCTCCCCTCTCTCTCTCTCTCTCTCTCCCTCTCTCTCTCCCTCTCTCTCTCTCTCTCCCTCCCCCCCCCTCTCTCTCTCTCTCTCTCTCTCTCTCTCCCTCTCTCTCTCTCTCCCTCTCGCTCTCTCCCTCTCTGTCTCTCTCTCTCACTCTCTGGCTGTTCCCTCTGTGTTTCAGGCCTGTGATTGGTCAGATAATGTGTGTGTGATTTTAGATGGAGATGCGGTGAGCAGTAAAGCCGGAGTGGTCAGCGTAGCTGGACCTCCCTCTCCCACCTCAGGTGAGGCGTCTGTGACAGCCACACCTTCAGCATCTGCTCTTTCACACTTCCCTTTTCCTCCGTCTCTCTGCTGACACCTCCACCATGCACTGATTTCACAGCTCTGTATACAAGCCCTCAAAAAACCGTTTTCCCTACACACAAACGAAACCCTACACAGCGCACACACTCACACACACACACACACACAGTTGTGCATGTGGCTGATGTGCTTGCATTTGACGTGGTTGTGAAGGTAGCTGGGCTGCTGCTGTGGAGGGCAGTGTGCTGTAATGTTGCGTATGGCTAAGGATGGCATTTCAGGCTCAGTGTGACTGTTACTGTTACAATATGAAAAATAGTATAAGTATTTTTCCATTCTGGTTATGTAAGAATATTATTATCAGTTATATTTAGTCTTTGCTTTTGCTGCATTCTGTCTTTGTTTCTGTTTATTTCTCAGTTCTTCAGCCTTGGTTCCTAAGACTTGCTGGTAACAACTTGTAATAGATTTATGTTCATTAATTTATCATTAATAAGTGCTTTTTACCCCTTCCCATAACACCTCATTTCCCCTGTAAACAAAGGCTCAGAGTGCCGACATTTATACAACCAGCAGAAATACCAACAAGATCAGGGAGAGGGTTGGGGAGAGGGTTAGGGAGAGGGGTCATAAAGGACAGAGTACAGTACAGGATGCTGTATAGTACAGTGTGTAGTACAGGATGGTGTATTTTAAGGCATGTAGTACCATGATTGCATATAGCACAGGGTGGTACATACTGTATACTGTAAACTATAGTACTGGACTATATAGTTTCATTAATGTGTTGTATTTTACAGTGTATAACAGTTCTGCCACAGAACAGTGTCTGGTGGTCCCGTTGCATTGTGATGTTAAATCACTATCCAGGATTTTCTCTGCCATTGTCCCCCGATGGTGGAATGAACTTCCACACCTCATCCGTTCTGCTGAGTCTCTCTCTGTCTTCAAGAGACATCTGAAGACACAGCTCTCTGCTCTCACCTGAGCACCTGAAACACTACCACCTAAAGGAATTTCTCATGTCTCAAAACCGTTTCTACTAAACTCTAAAATAAAAAAGTAATCTAATGGTTTAATGCCCTCGTTAGCTTTACGAGCTAGTTTGTACCTTGCCTGACCAACCATTGAAACCTGGTCATCAACCATGTGTTGTAACTCACTTTTAAGTCGCTTTGGATAAAAGAATAGAAGGTGAAAGATATTTCAGAAATCTAAAGGATGGGTTGCAGTGAAAAAGAAGTGAAGAAGTAGTACGCAGAGAGATGAAAAAGATGTAAAAATGTCCACAGAAGTAACAGGATTTATAAAAGAGGGCATGAGGGTGGAACAGTGGTCAGGAAGGGTCTCAGTGGGAACGAGGGGCATTCCAGCGGTATACTGATTAAATATGACTTTTCCAAAATTAAAGCTGGGAACAGGATTGGTTTACTATTACAGATCAGCTGAACTGTGACTTGCTCTGAGGAGTTTGTTAGTAGCAGGTTGCAGATTTGGGAGTAGGTTGTTTATTTGATAATATAATTTCATGGTCAGAGAGTTCTGAAATGCTGTACGGTGATGTGTTGAGGGAGACGGACATGAAATTATTTTGTTACATACATACAGGTTGAGTATTTGAGATATAGCTGGATTTTTAAGACAAATAGTTTTTAATTGAATTGGTTTGTTAGTTTCTTTATATGAGGTTTGTAGGTCAGGTGGGAGTCTTGGGGACAGCTGAGGTATTTTTAACACCGTGTAACAGAAAGTGCTGCCTTCACTGTGAGGCTGAGTTGGGATGAGCTGGGATGAAGGAGAGACTCTGAGGTGAGTGAGTCTCAGGCTTTAATGTGGGCTCATAGCGGCAGAACTCAGGGCTGTTTGTGTCACTGCTGTAGTGTGGTGTGCTTGCTTTTGTGTTGCCAGCGTATGTAAGACAGGGAGAGATTGGCCGTTCCAGCGCTCAGCAGTTTGGGGAAACATAGACCGCTGTCAGATGGTTCAAACGCTTTCCTGAAATCATTTACCTCACATTCATACGTTACATTACTGAATGAATGGGATGTGAAATGGCTTCTGACATCGGTCTGTGGTCAGGAGAAGCACCTGTGTTCAGTGTGTGTGCTCAGTGTGTGTATAGTGTGTCCTCAGGATGGTATATAGTACTGTGTGTAGTAAAGGATGGTGTATAGTACTGTGTGTAGTAAAGGATGGTGTATAGTACTGTGTGTAGTAAAGGATGGTGTATAGTACTGTATGTAGTAAAGGATGGTGTATAGTACTGTGTGTAGTAAAGGATGGTGTATAGTACTGTATGTAGTAAAGGATGGTGTATAGTACTGTGTGGAGTAAAGGATGGTGTATAGTACTGTGTGGAGTAAAGGATGGTGTATAGGATGGTGTATAGTACTGTGTGGAGTAAAGGATGGTGTATAGGATGGTGTATAGTACTGTGTGTAGTAAAGGATGGTGTATAGTACTGTGTGTAGTAAAGGATGGTGTATAGTACTGTATGTAGTAAAGGATGGTGTATAGTACTGTGTGTAGTAAAGGATGGTGTATAGTACTGTGTGTAGTAAAGGATGGTGTATAGGATGGTGTATAGTACTGTGTGGAGTAAAGGATGGTGTATAGTACTGTGTGGAGTAAAGGATGGTGTATAGTACTGTGTGTAGTAAAGGATGGTGTTTAGGATGGTGTATAGTACTGTGTGTAGTAAAGGATGGTGTATAGGATGGTGTATAGTACTGTGTGGAGTAAAGGATGGTGTATAGTACTGTGTGGAGTAAAGGATGGTGTATAGTACTGTGTGTAGTAAAGGATGGTGTATAGGATGGTGTATAGTACTGTGTGGAGTAAAGGATGGTGTATAGTACTGTGTGGAGTAAAGGATGGTGTATAGTACTGTGTGGAGTAAAGGATGGTGTATAGTACTGTGTGTAGTAAAGGATGGTGTTTAGGATGGTGTATAGTACTGTGTGTAGTAAAGGATGGTGTATAGTACTGTGTATAGTACTGTGTGGAGTAAAGGATGGTGTATAGTACTGTGTATAGTACTGTGTGGAGTAAAGGATGGTGTATAGTACTGTGTATAGTACTGTATGTAGTAAAGGATGGTGTATAGTACTGTGTGTAGTAAAGGATGGTGTATAGTACTGTGTGGAGTATAGGATGGTGTATAGTACTGTGTGGAGTAAAGGATGGTGTATAGTACTGTGTATAGTACTGTGTGGAGTAAAGGATGGTGTATAGTACTGTGTATAGTACTGTGTGGAGTAAAGGATGGTGTATAGGATGGTGTATAGTACTGTGTGGAGTAAAGGATGGTGTATAGTACTGTGTGGAGTATAGGATGGTGTATAGTACTGTGTGGAGTAAAGGATGGTGTATAGTACTGTGTATAGTACAGCACAGTGGAAACATGCTTGTTGTATAAATGAAATATATACATTTTCAGTGTCTAATGAAATGGCATTTTGGATTTTTTAAAATGATATTTTCCCAGTCTAAACCCAATTCCTTTAAACTTGGGAAATTCTGTAAAATTCTAATTTCTGATTTTGCCCCTTTTCCCTTTGCTGCTGAAGTCCCTGCTTCTGTGATAGAAACATGTTAAGTCTACATAAACAAACACTACTAACACAAAGGCAATATAACAGCATATATACACACACATGCACAGGAATTCCCCGCGCAGCATGGCCCTGACAGACCTCACAGACGCAGCACTACGCAAACCCTTCAGCAGAGCAGGTCTTCCCAGTGGCATCAGCGGAAATTGAATAGATCAGACCTCAAAACAAACTGAATAATCAAACAGCTCAAAGTTACATTTATGAAATTACATAATAGATTAAATGGTTGTAAAGCACTTAGATTTGGTGCAGTTTGAACAAACAAACATACATGATTTTAATGATTTTTTTAATGATTTGAAAATTACCAGAATGATGACCAGATGTTGACTGAAAACTTAGGCAACGTATAGATCAGAACATTTGTTACGCGTGGATTTCCTGTGTGTTGGTATATATAATATATATTTCCATGATTAAAGCTCCAGCGAAGTGTACCCGCTGCATCAGCTAAGAGAACGTGGCTGTTTCCCGCTAACGCTGTGAAGGTGACGGACATTACAATATGGAAGTAGTCTTCTCTCTCCAGCAGGGGGCACTGTGGCACTGCAGTGCCCACATCCTGCTCCTCCTTCAGCTCATTGCTGTGTGAGTCATCTGCTCTCTG
>NC_050592.1:287500-297500 GCF_013368585.1 Megalops cyprinoides
TGAGGGAAAAAAACAAGAGCCTGTTAACTCCGCCTAAATACACTTATTTTGTCTCATTTATGTTTTCGATAACACGTGCATAAAACGAAGTTATGGCTTATCAAACGTATATCTCTTCAACATGGCTTATTTACCTATTCAGGATAATATAAGGTGATGCGGAAATGGCAGTAAAAATAGTCAGGAACGTTCATTTATGCACAAATCTGCTCTTCTCACGATTTATAGATAGGGCCTAATGTGAACTGGGTCTCGATGGTTTGTCATTTTTAAAAATTGGGTCCCCAGAAAAAAAAGTTTGGGAAACACTGCTCTAAACCACACACCTTTCTGTCCCTGCTCTCTCTCTCCTAATTCTCTAAACCACACACCTTTCTGCCCCCTCCCCCCATTCTACATCCACCCAAACACAGCCACTCATTCCTCTAAAGGAGAGGAGAGTTAGTAAATAGGAGTGTTTCTCTCAGGTATAGCATACTGAAAAACACGCATTTGGTTGAATGTTAGGTAAATCTGAGTGCCCACTAGTGGTTCCTCTTTAAAATGCCTGCCGCTGTAAGTTTATTTCATATACTGTACGTGAGAATGAGAATGAGGGACGTGAGCCGGTGAGGTTGCTCGGCACTGCGGAGCACGGGGTGGCACAGAGGCTGCAGGACTCATGGGGTTTGGGATGAGCTGGTGTCAGCATCTGCTGCTGAGTGTCAGACACAAGTGCTGTAAAAGAATCAAGAAAACAACCAATCATAACCAACTAAAACTGAGTATAACAGAAGGCCAATCATGCAATACAGACAGAATTCATTCTATGCAGATTACTGGCATAAATGCATCAGGTATTACATTTACATTTACATTTATTCATTTAGCAGACGCTTTTATCCAAAGCGACTTACATAGGTTACAGTTCTTCACAATGTTATCCATTTATACAGCTGGATATTTACTGAGGCAATTGTGAGTTAAGTACCTTGCCCAAGGATACAGCAGCAGTGTCCCAGCGGGGATCGAACCGGCAACCTTTCGGTTACGAGTCCTGCTCCTTAACCACTATGCTACACTGCCGTATAAAACACAGCTATTTAACTTGGGGATCGGTGGTGAAGAATGGAAACAATGACTCTGACTCTGACTCTGCCAAGTAAAGCAGCAAACGGCAGTCCCAGAGTCACAGAGCCAGAGAGCACCTCCTCCTCACAGATAACAGACAGCTCAGACTCGGAGTCACAGAGCCAGAGAGCACCTCCTCCTCACAGATTACAGACAGCTCAGACTCAGAGTCACAGAGCCAGAGAGCACCTCCTCCTCACAGATTACAGACAGCTCAGACTCAGAGTCACAGAGCCAGAGAGCACCTCCTCCTCACAGATAACAGACAGCTCAGACTCGGAGTCACAGAGCCAGAGAGCACCTCCTCCTCACAGATAACAGACAGCTCAGACTCAGAGTCACAGAGCCAGAGAGCACCTCCTCCTCACAGATTACAGACAGCTCAGACTCGGAGTCACAGAGCCAGAGAGCACCTCCTCCTCACAGATAACAGACAGCTCAGACTCAGAGTCACAGAGCCAGAGAGCACCTCCTCCTCACAGATAACAGACAGCTCAGACTCAGAGTCACAGAGCCAGAGAGCACCTCCTCCTCACAGATAACAGACAGCTCAGACTCGGAGTCACAGAGCCAGAGAGCACCTCCTCCTCACAGATAACAGACAGCTCAGACTCGGAGTCACAGAGCCAGAGAGCACCTCCTCCTCACAGATAACAGACAGGTCAGACTCAGAGTCACAGAGCCAGAGAGCACCTCCTCCTCACAGATAACAGACAGCTCAGACTCGGAGTCACACAGCTTGCAGGGTTTTGTTATGTTGTTATGTTGCTATGCTGAGTGTTCTGTTGTGTGTCCTCGGTGTGTCCGGCCTGTGAGTGAGTGTTGCCTGCTCTCTCACTCCCTCTCTGTTGGTCTGTTGGTGCAGGTTGTCGGGTGGATAGTGTTACCCTGCGGTCTGCGAAAAGTGAGGAGTCTCTGACATCACAGCACAGCGCCGCAGGTACGCACACACCCCCTCCAAAGCGAAGCGCGGCCTCTGAGGAGCTGCATACAGGCATGCTGTTGTTGGAAGCAGAGCTGACACTGTGCTGACACCCCCCCCGTCCCCGTCCCCTGTCCCCCCCAGGTGTGGGCAGGCTGCAGAGGCTCCGCCGGCCCCGCTCCAGCAGTGACGGTCTGGCTCTCGCCGCCTCCATGGAGCCACCGCTACCCCCCCCGCCCCACCCCGGCCTTCCCCCCAGCCGCTCCTACGACAGCCTGCTCCCCGAGGAGGCGCGGGACCCCGAGGGGGAGGACGAGGAGGGGGATGAGGAGGAGGAAGAGGAGGAGGAAGAGGAGGGCGTGTACATGTTGCCTGATTTCTCCCAGGACGCCGCTGCCGCGTGGATGGCGGAGGACGTCATCGACTTCAGCCCCACCTTCCTGGAGGACGGGCCAATAGGGCTGGGTGGAGCATTGGGGGGCGGGAGGGAGTCCCCGCCGGCGGCCACGCCCCCTCCGTACCGCTGCGTGGGGCACCAGAGCCACGCCCACTCGCGCTCCCACAGCCAGCGCTCCGTCACTGAGGACCCCGACTCCGTCCTCAACCAATCAGAGGCTGCAGCTCGGCGGAGCCTGATCCTGGCGGCCACCGCCCCCCCTCTGCAGGCCTTCTGCCAGCACAGACCCCCCGCGGCCCCTCCCATGCAGGGCGGAGACCCCGGCAGCCCCGCCCATGGCTCACCGGCCACGCCCCCCGAGCGCTGCTCTTTCACTCGCAAAGTAGTGCACGCCCTCTCCCCCAAAGCACCGAAATCCCCGCCCCTCGACATCTCCGACCCCATCGCCATCAGTGTGCCTGCCAAGGTGTGTGTGTGTGTGTGTGTGTGTGTGTGTGTGTGTGTGTGAGTGTGTGTGAGTGTGTGTGTGTCTCTGTGTGTCTGTGTTTGTGTGTGTGTGTGTGAGAGAGAGAGAGAGAGAGAGCGAGAGAGAATGTATGTGTGTATGTGTCTGTGAGAGAGTGTGTGTGTGTGTGTGTGTGTGTGTACATGTATTCAGTGCTACAGTGTGTAATGCTTAATTAAATCCTTAACTAGAGTAAATGGCAGTCTGCCTCAGTGAATCAGAGTCTGCTGATGGCGCTGTGCTGTTTGCCTGTCTGATTTCTGAATGGACCCCCGCAGTGCAGGATGGGCAGAGCCCCGGCTCTTGCCTGTGTGCACACCTTCTCCTCAAAATATTCTGATGCTACATGTGGAAAGAGAATTTCCATCTTCTTGAATGAATTCTGTGCCGTTGCACTCCGAGTGCCACATGCCATTGTCTGAGAGCAAACTGATTGCTGTGGTTTGACTGCTTGCTTGTTGGCAGCAGGTGTGAACAGCGTCGTTTTCGGGGGGCTTCTGTGCCGCTGTGTTCAGCTGCTTGTGACGTGGGTGTTTCCTGCGCTGGGTGTGATGTGAGATTCTCGCTGTTCTAACCTGAAGGTGCTGGAGATGATTGGCGGGCGAGCCGGCGAATTGCCTCCCGGGCCTCAGGGGGCGGGACACTCCCACCCTCCCCAGATGATCTCCATGCTGCTGAGGTCATGTGACTTTCAGCTGACGGACAGCTGCCAGCAGGAGCTCCGCAGCAAGCTCGGGCCCGAGGCCAAGGTCAAAGGTCAAGGTGAGAGGGGTGCAGGATGCGATGACCGGGTGTAACTGAGCAACTGGAGGAAAAGTGATAGAAGTAAGAACTGTAAAAGAAAGAGTGGAATCAGCAGGTGATCTGGCCTTGACTGGCTACAGGCTTTGTGTTTGTGTAACTGAAACTGATTCTTCTCCTGTTTCCAGGTCTGATTCTGTCCGCTGGCCCCTCCGTCTCCTCCCAGCAGCCCCCCCCACCCCCCCCTAAGAACCCCGCCCGGCTCATGGCGTTAGCGCTGGCCGAGAGCGCTAACAAGGCACTGCGCCAGGCCGCCTCCCCCCCCTACCGCCCCCCCCAAACCACAGGCCCCCAGGTCACGCCCTTGCAGGCCACACCCTCACAGGCCACGCCCCCAGAGCCCATAGAATCGCGCTTTATGAGGTCACTCTCCATGGACACAGGTCAGGTGCTGTCCTCTGCCTCCCCCACCGACCCCAACCAGCTGTACTCCACAGTGCGCCCCCTGTCTGTGTGGATGTCTGAGGGCGAGAAGAACAGCACAGATGCAGCCGAGGAAGGAGAGAGACAGAGCGGCAGGAACCAGGGACAGGTCAGTCTCAGTCAGTGTGTGTGTGTGCTTGCTGGGTGGGTCAGTCTCAGTCAGTGTGTGTGCGCTTGCTGAGTGGGTCAGTCTCAGTCAGTGTGTGTGCGCTTGCTGAGTGGGTCAGTCTCAGTCAGTGTGTGTGCGCTTGCTGGGTGGGTCAGTCTCAGTCAGTCAGTGTGTGTGTGTGTGCGCTTGCTCGGTGGGTCAGTCTCAGTCAGTGTGTGTGTGTGCTTGCTGAGTGGGTCAGTCTCAGTCAGTGTGTGTGCGCTTGCTGAGTGGGTCAGTCTCAGTCAGTGTGTGTGCGCTTGCTGGGTGGGTCAGTCTCAGTCAGTCAGTGTGTGTGTGTGTGCGCTTGCTCGGTGGGTCAGTCTCAGTCAGTGTGTGTGTGCGCTTGCTGGGTGGGTCAGTCGCAGTCAGTGTGTGTGTGCGTTTGCTGGGTGGGTCAGTCTCAGTCAGTCAGTGTGTGTGTGCGCTTGCTGGGTGGGTCAGTCAGCCTTATGTGGAGGTGGTCACTGGGACAGGTCATGACAGCCTCATATGAAAGGACAGGGAAGCAGAATGAGAGTGAGTGGATGAGTGAGTGGGTGAGTGAGTGGGTGAGTGAGTGGGTGAGTGGGTGAGTGGGTGAGTGAGTGGGTGAGTGAGTGGATGAGTGAGTGGGTGAGTGAGTGGGTGAGTGAGTGAGTGAGTGGGTGAGTGAGTGGGTGAGTGAGTGGGTGAGTGAGTGGGTGAGTGAGTGAGTGAGTGAGTGAGTGAGTGGGTGAGTGGGTGAGTGGGTGAGTGGGTGAGTGGGTGAGTGAGTGAGTGAGTGAGTGAGTGAGTGAGTGAGTGGGTGAGTGAGCACTGTGCCTCAGCACCAATGCAGTCAATGAAGTTACTGTTGTTCTTCCAGCAGGACACGGGTACTCTGTCCTCCGACACCTCAGTCTCTGAGTCAGGGGGGTCGGTGGGGGGGTCGGCGGGCAGCTCCTCTGGCGAAACAGACGCTGCCCCCAGCCCCATCTACAAGAACCAGGAGCAGCCAGCTGTCCCAGCATGCCCTGCGGCGGAGACTGAGGCGGTGAAGCCGGACGCGCCCCATGCAGGGGGGGGTGAGGCCACGCCCCTGAGGAAGCCCCCGGCCTACTCCCGCCAGGTCTCCGCCCCGCAGAGCCGCACCCCTGCCACCCCCCCGCTCCTGCACTCCCGGTCGGAGTCGTCGCCGCTGGCACAGGTGCGAGCCTTCCAGCCAGCACGCCCCAAAGTGCCGCCTAAACCGCTGGAGCTGGCGGCCCACAGGCCCCCGCTGTCCCGCGCCGATAACCACATGCGCCGCTCGCTGGACGCCGCCCGAATTCGCCGCATCATCACACAGTCACAGGACTCCGCCCCCAACGCCCCGCTGTCCCGCGCCTTCTCCGAGCGCCTGAGCAGCTCCTCCGCCATGTCCCACTACCACCCACCCCGCCCCGGGCTCCGCCCCAACCCCCTGCCACAGCCCCCGCCCCCCCAGGCGCAGCCCGCCCCATTGGACGAACAGGGCAAGATGGAGAACTTCTACTACGAGATCACGGCCCCCGAGTACCCGCCCGCGCCGCCTGGCTACGCCCGGCACAGCTACCAGAACCTGCGGCTGGACGCGGAGGGGAACCTGCGGCCGCTGGCCCGGGGCCCGGCGCCGACCCGGCCCGCGCAGCTGTGGTCCTCGGAGGCCACCCGCGCCTGGGCGGCGGCACATGCACACTCACACTCACACTCCTTCTCGCACGCGCATTCCCACGCGCCCCCCCGGGAGGTCCCCCTGCAGCGCCGCACCGCGTCGTCCGTGCGCCTGACCCCCAGCACCCCCCCGCCCGGCTCCGCCCCCCTGGCGCTGTCTGTGCACCGGCTCAGCCTACGCGGCCCCCCCCGCGGCCCCCCCCGCTGCCCCTCCGCAGACCTCGCCGCCTCCCAGCTGCATCCCTACTTCGAGAACGGGAAGGTGTGCTACCGCTACTTTGAGGACCAGCCCCTGAAACTGCGCCCCTCAGGCCTGGCGCCGCACCCCCACAAGCACCCCCCCTTCTCTCCTTCCCCTGCCCCGGCCCAGAAGCCACCCGAGCCCGTCTACGTCAACTTCCCCTTCACCAGCCCCACCCCCGTTAGTGCCAGGACCTGGGCCTCCACCGACCTGGACGGAGACGCCCAGCAGGCGGAGTCTCTGGCTCCGCCCCCGGAGCCGCCCCCGCCGGAGAAGCAAGCGGCCGAGGGGTCCAGAGGGTCCGACTCCGCCGGGTACGACGGCCGGCCCCAGGACAGCCCCGTTACCAAGGCAACGACTGCGGTGGGCGTGGCCCACACACGCAGCCGCTCGGACCCGCAGAGCCAGAGTCTGACAGGGAAGGAGATCGCCTCCCTGCTGATGGAGAAGCTGGCAGAGGACGAGGCCGACAGTCCCTGCGCCATCACCTCCTCCTCCACCTCCTCCTCCCCCCCGCTCGACCACCCCCCCAACCCCTACCCCAGCCACGGCCCAGCCTACAATGTGTACACGCCCGGGCCGTCTCGCCAGGACCCCCTGCGCAGGTCGTCCTCGGGGGGCCAGTACCGCCAGGCCTTCGACGTCATGCCGTCCGGCGACCAGGTCCTCAAATTCTACCGCCTTCAGGGCGACAGCCCCCACTCAAACCCCTACCCCAACCAGTCCCCTTACCCGGACGGCCCCTACC
Organism: Megalops cyprinoides; assembly: GCF_013368585.1. Lineage (NCBI taxonomy): Eukaryota > Metazoa > Chordata > Actinopteri > Elopiformes > Megalopidae > Megalops > Megalops cyprinoides. The sequence continues at coordinate 294,449 of NC_050592.1, forward strand.
CCGGCCATAGTCCCGTGGAGCCCCATCCTGGGTACTCCGCCCTGTCCCCCCCAGGTGCCCCCCAGCCCCCTGTCTCCCATGTGACCCTGGGGGCAGCACAGGGCTTCGGGGCTCCAGCAGGGGGGTTCCAGTCTGTGGCACCCCAGTATAACCAGTACCAGTTCCAGCCGGTCCCTGTCATGGCCCCGTACCCCAGCCCCCCTCACCCGCCCGGCCTGCCCAGCCAGCAGGCCCTGACCCGGCAAGGGAGCCTGCCGGGGCCCAACTGGACCATCCACAGCAAGGGCCAGACCCGCAGCTACTGCTGAGGCCGGTCCGGCAGCCTGTGACTCAGAGAGGGAGAATGAATGAGCCGTGAGAGGCAGGGAGGGAGGAGGGGACACCAATGCCAAGGCCAGCGTCTTCACCGGGGGCAGTCTGCACCCTGAAACGATGCTACATGGGGAAAGACAAAGAACCGAAAAGTGGCTTAGATTTGAACACATTCCAGCTCAGAGCAGGAGCAGCAGCTGAACTCTGGCAGGGATTGTGCTGAATGGCATTTTGTCTGTTTTAGGGATTTTGCTTGTGCTTTTGATTTAGGGAGTTTTTCTCTTGTGCGAAATGTTGCGAGACAGAAGAGGTGGAGCTTAGGAAATATTTCATTGTTTTTTAAACCAAGAAAGCTGCTGATAACTGTAAAGGACTGGGAAGGTTCTGTTTTATCATTTCAGAATTCAGCTGTATGCACAAAATGTGACATTGTGTTGTTTTTTTTTACTGTTACTTTTACATTTTATTTATTTCATTTTCCTTTTCTGTTTTCTTTTTTTTTTTAAGAAAATTGAAATGTTTACGTTTTTGTTTTGGCAGTGTTATTGAGTGTCTGTGTGTGTCTAACAAATTTGTCTACAAAAAGAAGCACATTTTACAAAACACTACTAAAAACAAAAAACACTGCCTTGTGTTAAAGGGATAATGTGTTAAAGACATAATGTTCTCCAAGGGGATTTGCCCCCCATCAGGGGTGTTTTTATCTCTTAATCTAATCCATTTTATCCTTGAAGGATGTTGTTTTCCTATTTGTAACAATTCTAACATGCTTTTTATCCAAAGCACCATGAAGACCCCCCCCGTTTGAGTCTGACCATAGCGGGTCAGGGCAGGGCCTTGCATTTCAGTCTGCTTTGACACCTGGCTCCTCAGGAGGGCGTGGCCTTGCTCCAGCAGCTTCAGTGCAGTGTTGCAGAACTCTGGGTGGGATGCAGGGCTGAAAGACCCCTCTGCTCCAAATCACACAGAGCCTCACCTCTGACCACCAACAGATACGGTGAGCAGGGCACCTGGACCTGTCTCAGTAAAACTGCAGTAATGGGCCTCAGTACGTACATGTGTGTGTGTCTGTGTGTGTGTGTGTGTGTGTGTGTGTGTGTGTGTGTGTGTGTGTGTGTGCAGGTGTGTGTCTGTGCGTGTGTGTCTGTGCGCAGGTGTGTGTGTGTGTGTTCTGTGTGTGTGCAGGTGTGTGTGTGTGTGTGTGCAGGTGTGTGTGTGTGCAGGTGTGTGTGTGTGTGTGTGTGTGTGTGTGTGTGCGTGCAGGTGTGTGTGTGCGTGCAGGTGTGTGTGTGTGCGCAGGTGTGTGTATGTGTGCGCGCAGGTGTGTGTGTGTGTGTGTGTGTGTGCAGGTGTGTGTGTGTGTGTGTGTGTGTGTGTGTGTGTGTGTGCGTGTGCGCAGGTGTGTGTGCAGGTGTGTGTGTGTGTGTGTGTGCGCGCAGGTGCGTGTGTGTGTGTGTGTGTGCAGGTGTGTGTGTGTGTGTGTGTGTGTGTGCGTGCAGGTGTGTGTGTGCGTGCAGGTGTGTGTGTGTGCGCAGGTGTGTGTATGTGTGCGCGCAGGTGTGTGTGTGTGTGTGTGTGTGTGTGCAGGTGTGTGTGTGTGTGTGTGCGTGTGCGCAGGTGTGTGTGCAGGTGTGTGTGTGTGTGTGTGTGCGCAGGTGTGTGTGCAGGTGTGTGTGTGTGTGTGCAGGTGTGTGTGTGTGTGTGCAGGTGTGTGTGTGTGTGCAGGTGTGTGTGTGTGTGTGCAGGTGTGTGTGTGTGTGTGTGTGTGTGTGTGTGCGCAGGTGTGTGTGCAGGTGTGTGTGTGTGTGCGCAGGTGTGTGTGTGTGCTGGTGTGTGTGTGTGCAGGTGTGTGTGTGTGTGTGTGTGTGCAGGTGTGAAGAGCTTAAAGAATGCTGCAGATTCTGCGTTTCTTTGCCTGCAGTAGCTTTGCTTTCTTGCCACCTGAAATGGGTTGAGCAGCGGTGATTGGTCCTCTTACAGAGCCTGGACTCGTGTGATTGGTCCTTTTACAGAGCCTGGACCCATGTGATTGGTCCTTTTACAGAGCCTGGACCCATGTGATTGGTCCTCTTACAGAGCATGGACCCATGTGATTGGTCCTCTTACAGAGCCTGGACCCATGTGATTGGTCCTCTTACAGAGCCTGGACCCATGTGATTGGTCCTCTTACAGAGCCTGGACCCATGTGATTGGTCCTCTTACAGAGCCTGGACCCATGTGATTGGTCCTCTTGCAGAGCCTGGCTGCCTTGCTGTTGCTCCTGTTGGTGGAGTTTTTGCTGATGCTGAGTGCTGATGTCCCTCCTCCCTGTTTCTCAGCAGAGGTGCAGCTGCGCAGATATGAACCTCTGGAGTGTGCTGTGCTGTCAGGCCTGTGTCTGGCTGTGTGTTCAGGCCTGTGTCTGGCTGTGTGTTCGGGCCTGTGTCTGGCTGTGTGTTCAGGCCTGTGTCTGGCTGTGTGTTCAGGCCTGTGTCTGGCTGTGTGTTCGGGCCTGTGTCTGGCTGTGTGTTCGGGCCTGTGTCTGGCTGTGTGTTCGGGCCTGTGTCTGGCTGTGTGTTCAGGCCTGTGTCTGGCTGTGTGTTCAGGCCTGTGTCTGGCTGTGTGTTCGGGCCTGTGTCTGGCTGTGTGTTCGGGCCTGTGTCTGGCTGTGCTGTCAGGCCTGTGTCTGGCTGTGCTGTCAGGCCTGTGTCTGGCTGTGCGGTCAGGCCTGTGTCTGGTACATTAGGTACGATGAGCACTG
>NC_050592.1:302500-315000 GCF_013368585.1 Megalops cyprinoides
TGCTCTTCCTCTTGCAGCAGTTGAGGGGCCAGGGGTAGGTGGTGCCGAATTTGGTGCTGTAGGTGGAGGTGTAGGTTATCCAGTCCATAGGGCCATCTGTGCCACAGCACTGGACCTGTGGGAAGAGGAGTGGGCCAGAGGACAGGGGTCAGTGGTCCAAGTGTTGGTTCTGTGAAGATGTGGAGTCTAAAGCAAACAGCAGCTCTGTTACCCTTGAGAGCTGTGCAGATTTGCCTACTAGTAGCTCGTTTAGATTAAGAGTATCCTGAAAACACCTGAGCTGAAACTTCAGAAAACAGCTGTCATTCGCTGCTGAGCAGAGGGTTGCCTGTGTCCAAGCTAAATCCCCCTTCACACAATCTGAAAATCCCCGTTTGGCTGGATAATAACCCCTCCCTCTACACACCAGCTGCCTTGTGGTGAGTGTTCTGTGGCAAAATGGGGAAACACACTGGCGGTATTATTATTATTATTATTATTATTATTATTATTATTGTTATTATTATTATTGTTCCATCTTTTGAGTCATCACTCGCCATCCTGTGGTAAGCCTTGTGTAAATCAGCTGGGAATTGAAAAGTTATGAAAGTTCATGGTAACCTGCAGTCTCTGAATTCCTTCATCATAACTATACTAAGTACACTGTTAATGGCACAGTGTTAATGCTGCACAGTGTTACTCATGCAGTGTGAATGCTCCTACTCTGTCAGCACAAACAGGCCAGGTTTCCCTGGCGTTCAGTGACTGAACACTCCCTGTGCTCTGTGGGCCTGCAGACCGGTTTGGCTGGGCCACCTGCCTTTGTTCTGCTCACACCTGGGACGCGCTGAACAGGGCGTGTCAGATCAGGCTGTACTTCAGACAATGCAGAGCAAAATCATGTTTCCAAGGGGCGTGTGCGTGTGTGAAGGGAAGTGAAGGCTCCTCCCAATGGGAAACTGCATTTCACTGGAAATGGCCTTGGGTAAGGAATCGGGTGTGTGTGTGTGAGTGTGATCGCTGACTGCTGTTTGTCAGGGGTGAGTGTTGGTCTGAGCGTTGGTCGCACCTCCTCCATCACTCTGTTCCACGTGCTTGTAATCTGCCTTCCAGCATCACTGTCATCTGCATAGTACTGCAGCATCTGCTTCTTCACCAGGTTACTGTTCCCAACCAACTGGAGGACAGGGAGAAAAGGAGAGAAAAGCATGTGACCTGCAGTGTTAACCCAAAGCTCTGCTTTAAACCAACACTCAGCTTTAGACCAAAGCTCAGATTTAAAGAATTGCTCAGCTTTAGACCAAAGCTCAGATTTAAACCAATGCTCAGCTTCAGACCAAAGCTCAGATTTAAACCAAAGCTCTCCTTAAGTGTACATGATCTTAAAATGAATGCATTTCCAGCATTGTATTTCAGTTTGCCCTTTAGGTGTTTTGTGTGCGTGCGCGTGTGCGTGTGTGCGTGTGCGTGCGTGCGTGTGTGCGTGTGTGTGTGTGCGTATGATGTTGCAGGTGTATATTCCTTTAATATGTTTGAGGCTTAAGAGTCTCTCTCCACTCACATAGTCTCTGTGAGTCACAGCGGTGATGGCCGAGGCACACTCGAAAATGTAGATGATCAGCATTAAGATGAGGTACTGCAGAAAGGTGACAAACAACAAGCATTTCCATTAAGTCCTGATGCACAGCATACTGAGTGAGGATGATGATGGTGAGGGGTGTGGCTCCTTGCACCCACCAGCAGCATGTGGCCGCGGCTCTTCCTCAAGGCGGCGAAGACGCCAAACACAGACACACAGAAGAAGGCAAAGCCGGTGAAGATGGCAATCCAGGCCCCGGCAAATATGTCGTCCTTCCCTGACACGCCTGCGATGGGGTACAGGTTGTACCCATCTACTGCCACCCAGATCGCCACTGCAAACAGCGCCAAACCCAGCATCTGCACAGGCCAGAGAGAGAGGGGTCCAAAGGAGGAAGAGGAGGAGGAGGAAGAGGAGCTTAAAAATACTTTAATCATATTTGTGATATTCATGTATTCTTTCACATATACTCATGTGAAAAGCTTGCAATGAAACGTATTTTAAAAAAACTCATTTTGCCGGTATAGAATCAGATGAAGGTGTGAATCTCACTGCAGTGAATACGTTTCCGATGATAACAACGACCATGAGCGCCGTGGTTCCCTCTCCGTCAGTCATGACCGTCCTGTATCGGCTGAAAACAGGGCAGAAATAGACGTGTCCGTAACTCCGCGGAGTCTCAGAGCCGAAGGGCGCGGCTCATTTGCCCTCTCCACTTTCACATTCTGCTCACATTCAACACGGCAGCCCGAGATGAAGGCGTGAAAACCCAGAAACGTCTTTAAACTGAGCGTTCAGGGGTCTCTATTTTTGGCGAAAGAGTAAAAGACCCTGTGAAGTGTGAGAATTACTGCCTTTTCGTTTTGGTCTACCGTGGATAATACATTGAATATACTGAAAATACATTAATACATTGAAAATCTCGAATTATGTCTCATAGTATTAAAATAAGGTAAACTAAATAAGAAAGAGTGCGTTTTCAGATCAAGCCTGTGTCCCCATATAATCAATTGACAGGCTGGCTACAACTCATGAACATCAATTTGCTGTAGATTCTACGATTAATCTGAGCAGAAACTAGTGGTGATATTGCTCCTGTGTCCAATGCGACCCACAAATCGATTCCTACAGTTTTTCAAAGCATTGAATTACTCCACATAACACCATTGCCTGTTCTGGACATTGAGACCTGCACTCCAGTGAAGACTACTTTCATCCATCTCAAATATCACAGTCTATGTAAAAAAACATTTATTTAACGGTTCATAACGCTCCGCTACGTGCGTTTCACGCCACACACAGGTACGGAGGGAAATTCTCCACACAAGCAGCATTATACGGCGGGTTGGCTTACCTGGGCTGAGAGGCGTCGAAAGTCAATATTAGCTGTAGAGACACAAACACCTGCTTCACCCACAGCGATATCCGCGTGTATCGGCTTGCACCTGCTCCAGGTGAGGTTATGTCTAAACACGTATGACGTCACCAGGGCACGTCCGGACCACGGAATGCCAATTTTTGTACAGTGTACGGTGATTGGTTAAGACTTTAATAATAAAATAACAATGACTGAGATGATTCTGAACAGTACCAGTTCAACAAGGATGAAATTATTTCTGTACAGCGTAGCCTCCAGATAGGAAGTGCTGCTGACGGTGCATTCTCGCTACTTTTGTCATATAGGGAACCTATTTTATCAATAATATAATGACGTCCATAATTTACAAGCTACTTATAGTGTTAGCTGTAACTTTTTGCCTTGTTGACTTAATTTATAGTTAAAGATATGTCATATATCTTTCATATATCTGTATAAAAGATACGGTAGTTCACATGGGAAAGAACCTTTATATTCAAGAACCTTTATATTCATTCATTATATATACATTCATTATATTTCTTCAAAGATTTAATTAGATGAAAAACAAAACGACCCTTCTTCTTCTACTACTAATACTACTAGAACTACGAAGAGATAACAGTAAAAAATAAAAACATATACATCGGGAAACGTGTTTCACTGTAAAGCAAACACCGCAGCGCTTTCCGTTGAGATGATCCTGACGTCCACGGATCGGACTTTCCCTCAAGTCATTGAAAGTACGAACAGTGCTGCCACCTGCTGGATATTTTTTACTGACAGCGCAGTCTGGCAAAGTCATTTCAAACGCTTTACTTTAAAACTTTCCAGGAAAATTTGCTTCAGGAATCAATAACTGTAATGAAGAAACATCAGTGAGCTCTGTGCCCTCGGTCAGTCCATTGCGCGGTCCTCATACAGACCATGTAGTTCTGCACGGTAAATATTCTGACTAATGTAATGTAATGTAATCTTAGATTAAAATAGATTAGATGAATTAGAGATCAGGACGCTGCCGATGAGGAAGATTTGGTGCAGTATGGGTGCACTCTTCTGTCAGAAATACCCCACACACCCCTTGTGTTTTGTGATGGTTTACAGCTCTGACGTATTTATAAGCACCAGAACAGCAACATCACAGCCGAGAGTGACGCTTAAAATGCGACCGATACTGGAGAGAAAGGCTCGCTATAGACCACCATGCTATAAACATGAGATCCCACGGCAAACTGCAGGTGCTCTGAAAACAGCATATTCGCCATACTGAGCGGGACTCATTAAACAGAGAGATTGTTGATTCTCCACGTGGACAGGGCGGCACCCGGTATGCAGATCAGGCGCAGTAAAACAGCGGGTTTGTTACAGATCGGAGCCGCAGAGTCGCTGCTTCTCAGCGTGGAGTTCGCATCCCGGTCCGCTGGAGCTGATTACCGGGGGACATTTCTAGCCAGGGACTCGGCGCTCCTGTAGAAGCCTTGAACTGGAGGTAAGAAAGTACTTCAGACGCTTCTGCTCTGCTTCTAGTAACTTATTTTTTATTCCTTTCGCTTCTTTTACCATTTTTAAAGAAGAAAATATTTTGGTTTTCTCTCCATTGCCTCATCTTTTAGACAAGTTGTGCATCATTTTAAAACAGGCGAAATTTTCACAAAAACTCCCACCTCTCCATACCTCCCTCTCTCTGTCTTTCTGTCAAACTGAAATTCAAACAAGCAAACAATATCCATATCACATAAATATGACAAAATTACACAGAACAGCTGCTATCCTCCTGTCTGTCTCTGGCCAGGCTGTGCTCACTGAGTCTGTACCTGGTCAGGATCTGTCTCTGATTTTTATCTGATGGTGTGTAATTTTGTCTAAGAGTTCAAAAGCAGTCAGGTTCGCTTCAGAATTTTGTCTCAGCCTCTCAGTTTTTCCCAGTTTTTTTGTCTCTCACTTTCTCTGTATTATCTCCTCCTACTCTCTCTTTCTTTCACTCTCCCTGAAGGTCAGTTGTGATGGACAGACTGAATGAGGAGCAGTGTGAGCAGCTTTTGGCACCATGGCGATTGTCGCCACGGGTGACAGGACTGGAGGATGGACTGAGGGCAGTGTTGGAACTGTATGACCAGTTCTTCCTGGATGTGGCAGTTACCGGGGGAACCAGGGAGGCCAATGCTAGGCTGGTCAGCGCCCTCTGCAAGCCTGAGGAGGATGAGAGTGAGGAAGAGGACAGTGGTGAGGATGAAGAGGAGGAGCACACAGACACAAGTGAGGGAGAGAATGAGAGGATAGAGGAGGAAAAGAAAGACACAGTGGAGGCCAAAGTGGGGTCAGAACTGCAGGCCACGCAGCCCAAGGATGAGCAGCGTAAGCGCTATGACAGGAATGATAGCACCCCGTGCAGGGGAAACTCAGACCCCTCCCCCGTGGTCCTGCACCCCCACATCCAAAACATTCGGATCTGGACCGTCCAGATCATGTTCCCCTCGTGTGTGAGAGCGCAGCCCCCCCCGGCGTCGCGGCTGGACCGGTACGACGTGCTGGTGGTACTGACGTGCGTGGGGTGGCGGGAGGAGCAGCTGGGGCTGGCGGTGGAGCTGCAGGAGCGCGGCCAGCCGCTGTGCCTGGTGCGGGCAGGGCGGGAGGGGGACGCAGTGCCCACCTGCGCGCCGGCGGCCTGCCAAACCTGTGCCTGGGAGCGCCTGAGAGAGAGGCACGCGCGGCTGCAGCGCGCCGCGGCCTCCGCCGCTCACCCCTGGTGGATGCTGGGTACCCACAATCCCCTTTTTGTCCGCCTGGGTGGGGGGGGGTTGAGGTGTGAGTTAGTGGAGCTGGGGGAGGTGGGTGGCATGATGGCGGCCGTACTGCCGGAGCTGAAGAAGAAGGCCTTCTGCCAGCTTCTGCTGGACATCAGCACCGAGACGAGGGCCCCCAGACCACTGCCACACAGCAGGAGGTGAGAGAGTCTGTCACACAGTGCCCCCTGCTGGCAGCAGAGTGGCAGAGGACTCATCACTCCACAGAGCTGAAAACTGCTGTTAGCCGCTGTCGCGAAATATGAGGACTTCTTCCTGTTAGAAAACTGTTGTATAAAATTATTACGTTAACCAAACTAACATTACATTTCAGTACTGCTGCTTAGTTGATATGGATCCTTTCTGTATATGAGTAGTTTATTAAAACCATGTGAATATTTTGCAGGCCTTCAGGCTCAGTGCTGCGGGCAGAGAAGTTGCGCTGTGTAGACCTGGATCTGGTGTCCCGGCTAATGCAGTGCAGGAGCCTGACAGAGGGCCCCGCCCGGCTGCTGGCTCTCCTCTCTGCCCTAGAGCACTTCCAGCTGCATGTGGGGGTGTGGGGGGACATGGCCCTCACCCAGGCCCTGCTGGACACTCCCCAGACCCCCCAGCACCCACTCCGAAACATCCGGCTGTGGGACCTCCAGGGCAGAGCGCAGGACGGGGAGCTGACTGTCTCTCCATCCTGTGACATCTACATCGTGGTGTGGTCTCACAGACTGCAGCAGGAGCACCTGCAGCTGCTGCAGCGGGTGCAGGCTCTGAGGAGGCCCTGCTACATGCTCCTCTCCCACAGGGCTGAGATGGGGGTGAGGAGGAAGAGTCAGGAGGTGTCAGAGGAGGTCAGGAGGGAGAGTCAGGAGGTGCCGGAGGAGGGGAGGAGAGAGAGTGAGGAGGTGTCAGAGGAGGTGCGGAAGGGGAGTGAGGAGGCTCTGAGGCAGATGGGGGTCAGACAGGAGTTAATCCTGGACTTGCCGCAGCTTCAGCGGGAGCTGTGCAGGGCCGTGCCCGGGCTCAGGAGGGCTGCCTTTGCCTGCTACGTGACGAAGCTGCTGGAGCAGGAAGTGTGGGGAGGCAGCGCTGACACTTCCTCATGTGTGGTCTTGTGATCTAACGCATGTGATGCTCAATGTACAAGCAATGTGTACAGCAAACACAGTAACCGGATGCACAGTTAAAGTCAGTGCTAATTTTCATGTTTTTCTTTCAGGCTGGCATTCTGTCTGACTTGTCAGCTGTGATACTGAGTTTACACCTTGTAATTCTTTCTGTTTTGCATCAGTATAGATAAATCGTACTTTCATTTTTTTGGTTGTTTTATAAGGGCTGTGCTTTTCTCCTTGTGCAAATGTAGATGAAGTTGTAAAGTCTGGAATTTCCTTGTGTGGAAATGTAGTGATTTAAAATAAATAAATAAATAAATAAACGCATATACATTGTTGAGCCTGTCACAAGCATGTGTCCATTTAACAGATTCCAGTGGACCACTAACAATGTGCAGTTCTTCGCACTGAACTGAACAAAATGATTCAGTTCATTAAAAAGAATCAAAGCGGCCTTTACTAGGACACTGCGTCTGATGATAGGGCCAGTCTACACAATGATTTTGTCTAGCACTTTCACGTTAGCAAGTTAGCCGGCCTAACACAAAGAAGCATCGCTTGCTTTACCTGGTGACTTTAGGGCTTTCGTTTTATTTTGTTCAGAATATTTCTTTAAATAGAATCGTTTCAATCGAAGTTTATTTTTTAGCTTGATGCCCTCATAGGACTAAGAAAGTGTCGGACAAATCGCAAAGTAACCAACCATCTTATTTTGTTTCATGTTTAAAACGGTGCTTGTGCTGTTCTTGTTGTCTGACAGTCCGAAAGAGTCGAACCCAGTGGCGTTGTTAGGTCCGATCATTCGAGGCTATAGGGCAGAATATTTTAGGCCTAGCCCCGAACATTTTCGCCGAGAAAGGAGGTGTTTATAGCAAAACAACAGACAGACTGTGTAACAGAGCGGAACTTGACCCGAAGGTGTGATAGTATTTATTTATTGTAGAGGTAGATATAACCTCCCCAACCTACCGATGCCAACCTCCCTTCGAAAAAAAGAAAAGCCTCAGGCAAACTTGACTTAGACCCGGATCTTTTCGACAGCTAGAAACGTCCCTAATCGAACCCATGACCGCCTGGTGCTCACGCCGCGGCTCCGGCGACCTCACAGGGGGCGTGTCTGTGCCAGGCACCGCCCTCCTCTGCGTTTGATTGGCTGCTGCGCGTCTGCTACGTGACGGCAGGCATGATTACGCCGGCCATGCTGCGTATGCGCATACCGCATAGAGGCAGTGCGAGCTACCAGCTAACAGCTAACAGTCAACGAACAGAAAGGTAAATTCTGTTCTGTAATATGTGAATTGTGTTAATTGTCTCCATGTATGAATCTCTGTGTAGCTAGCTGAGCTGTTAACCGTCTGTTGTAGCTGTAGAGGAAGCAAACTCACGTTGTTAGGCTCGCTAACGTCCGGTAGTAAAATCAGTAAAATAATGATCAGTAAAATAACCAGCGCTATGCATCAAACCAGCAGCAGTTCACCTTACCTAGTGTATTACTGTTCCCTTTAATCAGTTCCATAGCGAGTTTGCAGGTTAGCAAGCAAGCTGAGTAACTGGAAACAGAATCTGCTCGTGTGTTTCTGCTTATAAAATATCAGATAGCGCTCCATTCGATGTCATCGTAGCTTTATGTTGTTCCACTGTATCGCTGTATTTAAACACGGTTTTGCTAATTAACAGCATATAACTCCCGTCTTCCCCGTATATAATATTGCGTTAAAACCTGAGATTTTGTGCGTCTGTTTTATGGGCCAGTATTCACCAGTATGCGAAATACATTTGCGAAATATTTCTGAGAGTCTCTGTGAAGCCTCACACATTGACACGGGCCGTTCCGGAAAAATCCTTTATTTTTGACTGCTGCCCTGTTGTCGTAGCATGACTGGGTTTTACTGTAACATACAAGCCACAAACCTAAATCCTCCCCAAGTAAAACCTATTCATGCTGCCACGCCAAACCAAGAAATGCCACGTGTTGGACCAATGAACAGAGCAGTGATCTAATATGAACACCACTAAACTGACTACTTTGCCAGTTACCCAAGAGTCATGTGCAACACAGTTTTCCTGAGGGACACCCCACTCATGGGTCTGGGTTAACGGCCAGCAGGGAGAGGCCGTTTCATTCATGCTACGAAGCGCTTGCCGTTTGGAGGTGGGGCAGTTCGGGGGTGATACAGGGGCTCTCTGCCTTATCAGCAGGCCACAGGGTGACCCAGCCCAGCGCTCACTCACTGCGAGTTTCGCTACAGTTTATGAATGATTGCTTTAAAATGAACAGTAGTGTCAGTAGTGTTGGTGATATTCACAGCTGTCTGTGTTCATCATGCTGTTCCTGCCGCTTTGTCTCAGCCCCTTTCCTGTCGTTTGCCTTTCTTACATTCCTGTGTTACGGTTCTTGATTGTTGTAATTATTTCACTTGCTAAAAGTAAGCACTGAAGCTGCAGTGGATGAGCTGTCTGCTCGGTGAGGACTTCAGGCTTTCCTAAAGTTTCCGTTGTAAAACCTGCTGACGTGGCGCACTGACTGATGCTTTTGGGCTTTTCTGTGTTGTGTTTCTGTAAGATTGTATATTTGCTTGAATGTATTGGCTCCTGTTAGGGTGGTTCTCTTCTTTGTCTGGGTTATGTTCTGTGGCTGATTTGACTTTTAACCCCTACAGGTCAGCAGTGTGTGGAGCTCGGGGTGTCTCCTTGCTGAATGCAGAAGACAGTGGCGGTGCTGGGGGGGGGTATAGGGGGTCTGTCTGCCTGCTACCACCTCAGCAAAAGCCCCCAGGTGTCCAAGGTGAGAGGGGCCTCTCTGTCCCACAGCCACCCCACTCGGCCTCTGTCCCCCTCTCTGTCCCACAGCCCCCCCCTCCACTCTTTCCCACAGCCCCCACCCATGCATATCACCTGTCCAAACACTCTGCCTCACTGCGCATATCACCTGTCCAAACACTGCCCACTGCGCATATCACCTGTCCAAACACTGCCCACTGCGCATATCACCTGTCCAAACACTGCCCACTGCACATATCACCTGTCCAAACACTGCCCACTGCGCATATCACCTGTCCAAACACTGCCCACTGCATTCTCACAAGGGTTAAGAAGTATCTGCAGTAGGAAGCAAACGTTGTTATCTGCACAGTTTGTCTGCGCACACAGTCAGAATGATCAGTTGACATGCAATATCACTTTCCCACCACTAGTGAATGGTAATGCGTTTCCTGTGGTGCTTGCGTTTCCATGGGAACGGTTGTGATGGTGTTTGAGAGGCGTGTGGGTGTGTCCCGCGCAGGTGCTGCTGCTGGAGGGGAGCGGCCGTTTCGGGGGCTGGCTGAGCTCCACCCGCCGGCAGGACGGGGCGGTGTTTGAGCACGGGCCCAGGGGAGTGCGGCCTGCAGGACCCGTGGGCTGGAACACACTCAACATGGTACCCGCCTGCGTGCGTGTGTGCGAGTGTAAGAGTGTGGGCGTGTGTGTCTGTGTGAGTGTCTGTGTCTGTGTGTAAGAGTGTATGTGTGTGTCTGTGTGTGTGTGGGTCTGCGTGTGTGTCTGCGTGTGCGTGTGTGTGTGAGTGTATGTGTGAGTGTATGTGTGAGTGTATGTGTGAGTGTATGTGTGAGTGTCTGTGTGAATGTCTGTGTGTCTGTGTGTGTGTGTGTCTGTGTGAATGTCTCTGTGTGTGTGTGTCTGTGTGTGTGTGTCTGTGTGTGAGAGTGTCTGTGTGTGTGTGAGTGTCTGTGAATGTGATGGTGTGTGTTTGTCTGTGTGAGTGTGTGTGTGTGTTCGTGTGTGCACGTGAGTGTGTGTGTCTGTGTGTGTTTGTGGTAGGGGTGGGCGATATAGACTTAAAACTATATCATGATATTTCATGGTATTTTTTGCGTTAATGATATAAATGACAATATGAAAACGGCACCATTCAACACTATGTTTTTGGCCACAAGTTACATCAGCATACAGTCCTGAGAGCCATGCAAAGACAAACATTGATCCAAAAAAGTAAAACTTAATCCTGACCATCATCAAATACTAAACTATTCCAATTAAGTAGGCTAAAAAATAGAATATGAATTTTATTCACAAATTAAAATTCTAGTGAAAATGCAAACGCCAATACTCGCAGGATTCATAATCTGACCCCAGGACAAACAAATGGAAATGTTGTAAAAATACTTTTTTTCTGTAAAAGTACAAATAATGTTTAAATAGTGCAAACTTAACAAGTCTTAAACTATGCTGCAAAACATCCAAACGGTATATAAACCTACCGCGACACTCTTCATACATAGCTGGCAGGGCCGTTTTTGAAAAATATTTCCTTGATGGCATGTTGTATCTACGCTCCATTTTCTGGATCATTAGTCTGAATTCCTCCTTCTCAACAGTTCGGATTGGCAACCTGTCTTTGGCTAAGCAAAATGCCTCCGCCTCCGTCAGTTCGGTCCAGCGTTTACTTTTTTTATCGTTGGAAGTGCCACTGGCTAACGCGCTGAAAACACCCTTTTGCATTAATTCTCCTCGTGCGACTTCTGGCTGTCCTCGTGTTCTGATCGTGTTTTTGCTTGAGGTGGCGGGTTTGATGTGTTTCCACCCTTTGTTGATACGGGTTTTTGACACGCTTTACAAATCACAGACGTTTGATTCACATCTGATCTTTTGTATCCGAACCACTTGCATATTACAGAGGGAGCTCCTTTTTTTGGGATTATTTCTTCCTCCTCGTCTAGGGTTGGAACTCCGCCTTTCGCCATGCTTGTTCTCGTTCTACATTTGAGATGGTGAGGTGCCCACATTGCGGCGCGTATGTAAACACGTTATCAACTATATCGACAATATCATGGTATGACAAATTCTTATCATGGGGAGGAATTGTACCGGTATATAATGGGCCATACGATATGGCACAGCCCTATCTGTGTGTGTGTGTGTGTGTATGTGTGTGTGTGTCTGTGAGTGTATGTCTCTGAGTCTGTGTGTGTGATAGTGTGAGAAGAAAAATCTACATGCAGAGAAGGCATCTGGTCCAGCCTGAGTCTAGTGGTGTTTGAGTGAGTTTGTAAATTTAAGAACAGTGATCTTGTTTTCCCTCCTGTGTTTCTGAAGGGGTTGACTCTGATGTCTTTATTCACTGAGGAAGTTAACTGTGGTGTAGTTTTTTGCTGTGTCTTTCTGAGAAGGTTAAGTATGTTTTTTTCCTGACTGTGTCCCAGGTGTCAGAGTTGGGTCTGAGCAGTGAGGTCCTGCCTGTTACATATGACCATGTGGCCTCGAAGAATCGCTTCCTGTACGTGAAGGGGCAGCTGCACAGAATGCCTTCAGGTCTCGGGTAAGGAAGTCGAGCACTTGCACCATATCAGCACCTAACGGCTTCACGGTGTCGCTCTTCCTGATCTCCCTTCACTGGCTACTGGTGACAGCTCGCATCAAAGCGCTGGTGTCGGCCTGTCGAGCAGTGAGGGGAATGCCTCCATCTTACCTTCAGTGCAAGCTGTTGTTCTACTGTTCTTGAGAATAAATGAAATAACAGTAAAAATGACCCCTTCGTTAGTCAGCAGACAGAACAGACAGGCTTGGGAGGCGAGTTGCTGTCCTGCTCTATGTGGCAGGTCTTCCTCAGCTCAGCAGTGTCAGGCGTTGTGCGGCTTTGTTGTTAAATTTTGGGGCGTGTGTGATGGTTTTGTGTGCCCCTGTCTCAGGGGGGTGGT